>NC_033796.1:5515559-5560881 GCF_001876935.1 Asparagus officinalis
GTGAATCCGTCGTCGTTTGACCCTCCATCGAGCCATGTGAAAAGTTCTATTCATTCAAAACCGTTAAAATTGATACGAGTGGATGAAGGGTCAAACGACGACGGGTTCACCCCAAACTTGGTGTGTTAGGATTTTAGAATATGTATCCGTCGTCGTTTGACCCTCCATCGAGCCATGTGAAAAGTTCTATTCATTCAAAACCGTTAAAATTGATACGAGTGGATGAAGGGTCAAACGACGACGGGTTCACCCCAAACTTGGTGTGTTAGGATTTTAGAATATGTAGATCAAGTTCAACGGAGCGGACCATCCACAATGTCGCTCAATCATGTGATTTTAGAGGCGTTAAGGAGGAAATCCTCTCCTATGACAAGGATACCCATTAATCTCATATAGAAATATGGGTATGTTTGATACCAAGCATAAATTTTGTGCTTGGTAGTGATGTGTCACATCCCTATCCGCTCACTACCCATGTGAATTTGTTACCATATTTAAATGAGTGGAGAGGGATTTGACACCTCACTACCAAGCACAACTTTTTGTGCTTGGTACCAAACATACTCATATTTCTCATATATATGTGTGTGTGTGTAGGGCTGTCCATCCGGGCCGGCCCGGCCCGGCCCGGAAAACCGGGCCCGGGCCGGGCAAAACCCAAGCCCGGACCCGGGCCCGGGTGGTCCAGCCGGGTCCGGGCCCGGGCCCGGGCCGGCCCGGTTTGTTTTTTTTTAATTTTGTTTTTTTTTATTTTTTTAAATTTTAACAAAACCATAAATTATAAATTATTATAAAAAATGTCATAAATTTTATTAATAACTTGAAATGAAATGACATAAATTACAAGTACAAAAAATGATAAAAATAACTTCTTTATTAATAATCGGTAAATCCTTTACAAGTATAAATTTATTTCGAAATTCGTCGCATCACAATAGATGAGTACATCCCAACTAGGTTGGCACCTACTCACCCATATCACTATCATTTGCAACTTTTTTCGAAATAATTTAATTCAAATTTAAAGCTAAGAAATAAAAATTACAATTTTATGAATATTATCTAATCATTATATCTATCTGCTAGTCCCAACTCTTCAAATTTATCTTCAATCATAGCAATCCGTTCGATGCCTTGTGTTCGCTTCTCGTATCTCCACCAATCCTGTAAGCACATCACCGCTTGTACAGTATACGGATCTAAGCATGTCCTGTGGTCGTCGATCAAACGTCCTGCTGTGCTGAAAGCGGATTCCGAGGCTACAGTCGAAACCTGCACTGATAGTAAGTCACGAACCATGGTGGAAAGTATAGGATATGAAACTGATCCATATACTTTCCACCATTGCAAAATATCTAAAGCATTTCCTTGACATCTAACTAAAGAAGCAGAAAAATATTCATCTATTTCAGAAACATCTAATCCTGATGAAGTTCCAGATCCACCAGTTAGTTCAGCTACCATTGCATACCTATCAAAACTTACACTTTTACCTCGACCTGTGCTCGAAGCTGAAGGTGCCGAAGCTGAAGACTGTTGTGTAGCTACACCATATCTAGCTGCATACTCATCATATAAGGTTTGAAAATAATTTCTAATAGCTAAATAATGAGTAGTAGCAGTAAGGGTGGATCCATCATCTAAGTCTATAATCTGTCCACCATACAATGATTGTAACAAACTTCGAAGGCCAATTTCCTTCAAGCATGGATCAATAAGAACACCAATACCAAAAATATGAGGAATAGGCCTAAAATACTTATTAAATTTACTCTCCATTTCAAAAATTATACTTCCAAAAATATCATCCATACGATATTTTGTAAAATTTTTTTGAATATTTAAAATTTGTAAAGCAGCTAAAGTAATAGTTGGATAATAACAACCAGATAATAACATAGTAGCATCATAAAAAACTTGTAACATCTCATTTAATTTACATATAACTGTCCATTCATCTTCAGTTATTCCATAAGCACTACCAGAGCTAGAACTAGAAGCATAAAAATTTATAAAATCATTTATAATTTCTTTATATTCTATTGCTACAGATAACATTGCATAGGTGGAATTCCACCTATGGTCAACATCTTTTGGAATTAGTCTAGGCTTATAATTTTTTCTTTTACAACATTGTTTCCATCTTTTAATTCTCATTTCAGAAGCATTATGCATATTAGTAACTGTTCTAACTTTTTCTATCATGGGTTTAATTTCAGAAAATGCACTTTGAACAATTAAATTTAAAATATGACAGATACATCTAACATGAAAAAGCTCACCATGACATGGCAATGACAAAGTTATTTTCAGAAAATCAACAGCTACATTATTATTACTTGCATTATCTAGTGAAAGAGTAAATATTCTTTGATCAATTTCTAGTTTCATAAGTTCTTCAACAATTAAATTTGCAACATTAATACCAGTGTGTGACTCTTCAATTGCAATAAAAGAAACAACTCTTTTAAACATTTTCCAACTTTCATCAATCCAGTGTGCTGTTATACATAAATAACCAGTTTGCACTCTAGATGACCAAATATCAGAAGTTAAAGAAAATTTGCAGTTTAAATTTTTAAAATAAGAAATTATTTTTCCCTGTTCCTCAACATAATATTTTAAAATATCACGTTGACAGGTTTGACGAGAAAATTTTGTAAATGCAGGATAAAAACCATCTCTAAATAAATCTTCAAATTCATCATCTTCTACTAATTTAAAAGGAAGGTTTTTAAGAACAATAAACCTGATTACGCATTTCCGGGCTCGGGCAGCGTCATAATTCCAACTGCCGAGGGTACCTGAAGAGGATGATTGGGAAAGCATAGACTGCCGGATATCACCTTGTAGATTTTGGCCTTTGTTGTGTTTTTCAATATGCCGTTTGAGATGGTTGGTGCCGCTCTTATGATGAGCTTTGAATATCTGGCCGCACAACGCACATTTCGCATTCTGAGAGATGATCCTACCGTGTTCATCCTTGGTGACGTCTATCTTCTCAAAAAAATTCCATACATCAGACCTCGGCCTTTTTGGAGCTCTTGGTGCCGTAGATTCGTCGCCACCAGATTCAGGATTAACACCGGTAGGATGAGGAGTTGTTGTAGGAGGACTCATCTCTGGATCGGTAGGAGTTGCATGTTGCTCTTCATAATCAGACCCAGAAGCCATTTGTTGGAAGTATTAGAAAATACAAAAGATTATAGGATAGTATATTAGTATGAGATAGTATAAGATTGTATAAGAGAGTAGTAGAGAGAGAAATAGATGAGTTTTGTTGTGAGAAAATGAATTGAAACCCCCCCTCTATTTATAGAAGCAGCCCCCTAGGTAAATGACCAAAAAACCCTCGAAAAATAGCCGTTTTTTGACCGTTTTAAGGGGCAAAACGGTCAAAAGACCAAATCTTTTTAATTTATATTTTCCTTAATTTTTAAATATATTAAATATTTTTATCATTTTATTCATTTACTGTTCTTAATTTTTTTTCTATGGGCCGTTAGGCCCAGATTCTGGCCCGGCGCGCGCGCGGGCCAACCCGGCCCGGCCCGGCCATAACGGCTCACCGAAGGTGAACCGTCTCGCGACCGAGCGGGCGGCGGCTGGCCCGGCCCGCCCGGCCCAAACGGTCACCTTTCGGTGACTTGTGCCTCTCTGTTTTCCCGGGCCCTGGCCCGGCCCGGCCCGGATTCAACGGTCACATAAGTGACCGTTGTGGCCGGGCCGGGCCGGGCCGGTCCGGCCCGGCCCGGCCATTCGAAGAACCAGTGCCCATTTTTGGGCACTGTTCCGGGCCCGGGCCGGGCCCGGACAGGGTTCGCCAACGGCGACCCGGGCCCGGGCCGGGCCCGGACAGGGTTCGCCAACGGCGACCCGGGCCCGGGCCGGGCCCGGACAGGGTTCGCCAACGGCGACCCGGGCCCGGGCCCGGACCCGGGTTTTGCCCGGGTTTCCGGGCCCGGGCCGGACACCGGGCCGGGTCCGGGCTCCGGGCTTTTTGGACACCCCTATGTGTGTGTGTGTGTAAACATTATAATTTCACTAGAATGGGCACATAATCACAAGGTTTGTTTTTAATTTAAAGAGGGTTTTCAAAATTACAATGGGTTCTCGAATTTACATGATGAAACATTGATCTTTTGAAGAGTGTAAATGCAAAAGACGCATCCGATGTGTATGTGCAGCGGGAGAGCACATTCCTCCAATGCAAAATTTTCAATATATATACTAGTCGATCTAGAGTATTGAAACTCATTAACCCCCTACTATATTTTGGTTTTCAGTCTGTGCAAATGTATCCCTATCATAACAATAAGTTTATCTATAAGAAATTTGGAGGTATTAAGTATGTTCTATAGTATGTTTGAGTAGTAAATTAAGATGTTTTAAGGTCCAACATGGGGTTCTATCACTTAATAAAGTCCAGAGACTGAGAAATAAGGATTAGATGATTTTACCTTGAATATTATTAAAGTAATATCATATTGATCTGATCTCCATCGTAAATGGACGTACAGTGGTCTAATTTTTTCTCCTAATTGGTATTTTGATTGTTTATAAGGTACAAATTCTTCGCACAAAAGATTGTAACATCCAGTACTTTGAAATCCATCTCTCTGTCAAAAAGGACACGTTGGAAACCATTTAAACTAGATAATGTATTGCACATAACTAGTAGATAAATTGAACGACTTACCGACCAATACGCCATCAGATGTGTGTCATGGTCACCGTATATTTCTGGGAATACCTGAAATTCACGTACATTAAAAAAGAAAAAATTGTGATAGATGTTGATGATTACTGACCTTACTTTGTACTCTTTCATAGTTTCATAATCATTTTAACGGAAATATCCTTGACACGGTAGATGTTAATGCTAACCCTAAATATAAAAGGAGAAAATACGATACATATAAAAGGTTTACGTGACAATATCGATATAAAAGGTTATACGTACGCAGCTTTATACTTGAAAATATATAAAACTTTGTTTAGTTGTTTATGTTACATGGAGCGTGGCACATCCTGAACTGATTGATCCACATAAAAACAAACAAGCTAATGGATAGCTAGGTAGACTTTTTGCAACACAACCAAAAAGAGCCAATACTTCTGATTAAAAAAAAACCCCAATATAACTTACTTGCCATCCGGCGCCTATAACGTTGTGGGTACTTTTCGGGCCATCTAGTCTAGTGGCAAACAACATTCGCATGGAGCTTGATTGCTTATCACCAACGTCAGGCAAACCCCAAACGTTTATAGTTCCTTGAACGCCATAAAATTGGCCTTCATCTTTGAGCACTGCATACTGAATGTAGAAAGGATTCAATAATAGTCAACAATGTACATTCATCTACGAATCTAATTTGAAGGAAATAATACCATAACTTTCTATGAGGACAACAAACTAATGATCTCAATTATTCGAAGCAAAAAAAAAAAATTGGCACTATGTTTTTCTCGGTTTTACGTATTTAGAGAATTTGCTAATCTTATCAAATCATTACTAAAATCTACTTGATCCTGATTTGATCTAGATCCTATCCATTCTTTGTAAGATTTTTTTAATAGACTTAATGGGACATATCTACTTTCTTTTTAAACTCCATAACATTCCATGAAAATAATAAATCTTTCAAAATTTATCACATTGTCTCGTTTAAAAATAAACACCTCTATTTTAATGGACATGCACCTTAAAGAAATTTGTCCTCCTTTATTCTCTGTCCCTTCTTATATCGAGTATAAGATTACTTACATCAACAGCCAAACAATGTTTGGAGTTGAAAATGGACAAGAAATGAAAGAATATAGGTGTTAATCTTCACTTATGGCTGCTTAATTACAAGTCTTTTTCTACGTTTCAGCGCTCCATTGAATTATGTTTTTCCCTTTTAATTTATAATCTTTTTGAGATTCATACTGTTACATAAGCAATTGTAAATGCCAAATAAAGGGAGCTAGGATGTGAAGAGGGATAGAAATACACATTTTCTGAATCATGCATATTTGCGTAAAATGCACTTAAGGTATTGCTTCTTGATCGCTTTTGCCATGACATGAGTTAATATTTAATTTAACAATTAAACTTTAAAGAGGTTCTGAATAACCTTCATTCATAAACAAAAATATAGTATATATATGTTTTGAGTTTTTTATTTCAAATGTACAACATGCACTTCTCATCCTTCACGAAAATGCTGCTAATGTCCTGTGATGACTATTAATGAGTATTGATTAAAAGAAGAGTCAAATTAAATCATGGAGAATCTTGGAGGGATGTCTTCCCCTCGAATTCAACAATCGTTACAAGAAATAGGTTTTCTAAAACATTCTCTCTTACTCCGTAACCTTGGAGAATTGTTTACCAAACTCAGACTCTACCCACAACTTCACGAACAAAGAGTTTCTTTCCTTTTCATCGATTAATTAAACCAAAAAAAAAAAAGGAAAATTACTTACATGAATAAGACGTGACTCGTCTTTCTTTGGTGAGAAGTCCGAGTGTAGTGAATCCCATGCAACTTTTTCAATATTTTGTGGTCCACTATGATTTCTTGTATGTTGTTCTCCAGTTGATAAGTCCAGAGTTCCATTTGCGAAAGCTCCTATGCTATCTAAATTAGAGCTAGATCCATTCTGTAGGTCAAATTACATAAATAAAAGTATTATGAGCTATGCAACGCAGCAAAATAAAAAAGAAAAGTCAGGTCAGAGAATTGAAACGCAAAACTATATAATTATAGACAATAAGAAAAATATGAGAATGAACGATGTGAGTAATTTGTATGTCTCATCATCTGTATTCGATGAAATATGCAGGTCTCTATTGAAGATCATATTCGACCTCACATAAGGGAAAAGGTTTTAATTACCACTCATCAAGCCGTTATTAATTAAAATTTGACAAAAAACTGCCACGACGCCCTCATTAATTAAAACTTGACGTTTTCGACACTGTGCATGCCCGAAGAACTATGCACTTATAGCTTGAACTGAATGTCGTATGAGTGCTATCTGGTGCAATTGAATGAGACAAATAGTTGCATACTAGCAATTATGTGCATTGTCTACAATTTGTGCAGACATCTTCACTAAATTTTTGTGGAAAAAGAAAAACCATTCACATATATACCAAGAATTTATCCAAGAAATGAGGATAGTGTAGTATGTTTCTCTCTTTAATTGAGTTGTGTCAGTTGCATATTAAGTTATGGATTTTATCTAAAAACATTAAACCGTAATACGGGTACATGTTTTCTCTCTTCTAATTCTTTATTTATTCAGATAGAATTAGGCATGAAACATTTTCGTGATTGGTCCGCAAATTTACGCTCCAAAAATGTATATCCACTTATTATGGGAGAATGTAGTTGTTAGTTCATATACACACCTAGATAATCTATAAAGATAAAACGTGACATATGTACTATTACCCTTAATCTTTTATTGGTTTTGTCATATATAGCTTCAAAAACCATTCTGTGATAGGATACTTACAATTTCGCTAAGCAAAAGAAAGAGAAGCAATATACAGACAAAGGCAAGCAAATTGTAAGAACCCATTGGTACGAATAGGGGTGTCCATCCGGGTCGGGCAAAACCGAAGCCCGGACCCGGGCTGGCCCTTTTTTTTATTTTTTATTTTTTTTATTTTTAATTTTTTTTAAATTTTAAAAAATAATAAATCATAAAATATACATAAAAATTACAAAAAATAACACATTTTTTTAATAACTTGAAATGACATAAATTATAAGTATAAAAAATTATTAAAAAAAAAGATGATAAAAATAATTTCTTTATTAACAATCAGTAAATCCTTTACAAGTATATAAATTTATTTCGAAGTTCGTCGCATCACAATAGATGAGTAAATCCCAACTAGGTTAACACCTACTCACCCATATCACTATTATTTGTAACTTTTTTCGAAATAATTCATTATAATTTTAAAGCTAAGAAATAAAAATTACAATTTGATGAATATTATCTAATCTTTATATCTATCTGCTAGTCCCAACTCTTCAAATTTATCTTCAATTATAGCAATCCGATCGATGCCTTATGTTCGCTTCTCGTACCTCCACCAATCTTGTAAGCACATCACCGCTTGTACAGTATACGGATCTAAGCATGTCATGTGGTCGTCGATCAAACGTCCTACTGTGCTGAAGGCGGATTCCGAAGCTACCGTCGAAACCTGCACTGATAGTAAGTCACGAACCATGATGGAAAGTATAAGATATGAAACTGATCCATATACTCTCCACCATTGCAAAATATCTAAAATATTTCCATGATATTTAACTAAGGGAGCAAAAAATATTCATCTAATTCAGAAACCTCTAATCATGAACCAATTCCAGATCCACCAGTTAGTTCAGCTACTATTGCATACCTATCAAAACTTACACTTTTACCTCGACCTGTGCTCGAAGCCGAAGGCGCTGAAGCTATAGACTGTTGTGCAGCTACACCATGTCTATCTGCATACTCATCATATAATGTTTAAAAATAATTTCTAATAGATAAATGATGAGAAGTAGCAGTAAGGGTGGAACCATCATTTATGACTATAATTTGTCAACCATACAATGACTGTAACAAACTTCGAAGATCAATATCCTTCAAACATGGATCAATAAGAACCCCCAAACCAAAAATATGAGGAATATGCGTAAAATACTTATTAAATTTGCTCTCCATTTGAAAAATTATATTTCCAAAAATATCATCCATACGATGTTTGGCAAGTTTTTTTTGAATATTTAAAATTTATAAAGCAGCTAAAGTAATAATTGGATAATAACAAGCAGATAATAACATAGTAGCATCATAAAAACTTGTAACATCTCATTTAATTTACATATAATTGTCCATTCATCTTCACTTATTCTATAAGTGCTACCAGAGCTAGAACTAGATGCATAAAATTTTATAAAATCATTTATAATTTCTTTATATTCTATTGCTACACTTAACATTGCATATGTGGAATTCCACCTATGGTCAACATCTTTTGGAATTAGTGTAAGCTTATAATTTTTTCTTTTACAATATTATTTTCATCTTTTAATTCTTATTTTAGAAGCATTATGCATATTAGCAACTATTCTAACTTTTTCTATCATGAGTTTAATTTCAGAAAATGCATTTTGAACAATTAAATTTAAAATATGGCAGATACATCTAACATGAAAAAGGTCACCATGACATGGCAATGACATAGTTATTTTAATAAAATCAACAGCTACATTGTTATTACTTGCATTATCTAGTGAAAGAGAAAATATTCTTTGATCAATTTCTAGTTTCATAAGTTCTTCAATTATTAAATTTGCAATATTAATACCAGTGTGTGACTCTTTAATTGTAATAAAAAATAACTATTTTAAACATTTACCAATTTTCATCAATCCAGTGTGCTGTGATACATAAATAACCAGTTTATACTCTAAATGTCCAAATATCAGAAGTTAAAGAAAATTTACAGTTTAAATTTTTAAAATAAGAAATTATTTTTCCTTGTTCCTCCTGATAATATTTTAAAATATCACGTTGACAGGTTTGACGAGAAAATTTTGTAAATACGGGATAAAAATCATCTCTAAACAAATCTTCAAATTCATCATCTTCTATTAATTTAAAAGGCTGGTTTTAAGAACAATAAACCTGATTACGCATTTCCTAGCTCGGGCAGCGTCATAATTCCAACTACCGAGGGTACCAGAAGAGGAGGATTGGGAAATCATAGACTGTTGGATATCACCTTGAAAATTCTGGCATTTGTTGTGTTTTTCTATATGGCATTTGAGATGGTTGATGCCGCTCTTATGATGAGCTTGGAAAACCTGACCGCAACGCACATTTTACCTTCTAGGAGATGATCCTACCGTGTTCATCCTTGGTGACGTCTATCTTCTCAAAAAAATTCCACACATCAGATCTCGGACTTTTAGGAGCTCTTGGTGCAGTAGATTCGTCGCCACCAGATTCAGGATTAACACCGGTAAGAGGAGGAGTTGTTGTAGGAGGACTCATCTCTGGATCAGTAGGAGATAAGTTTTGCTCTTCATAATCAGATCCAGAAGCCATTTGATGGAAGTATTAGAAAATATAAGAGATTATAAGATAGTATAAGAGAGTATAAGATTGCATAAGAGAGTATTAGAGAGAAGTATATGAGTTTTGTTATGAGGAAATGAAGTGAAACCCCCCTCTATTTATAGAGGTAGCCCCCTAGGCAAATGACCAAAACCCCTCATATTCTAGTCGTTTTTTTACCGTTTTAAGGGGCAAATCGGTAAAATAGCCAAATATGACCGTTTGGCCTAACCTGACCGGGTCGAGTCGGCCCCACCCGGCCCGGCATAGACGGTCAGAAATGATCGGGCCGGCCTTTTGCGCTGACCCGGGCCCGGGCCCGGGCCCGGACCCGGGTTTCCGGACCGACCCCAGGTCTGGGCCGGGCTCCGGACCGGACCCAAGCCGCGAGCTTTTTGGACACCCCTAGGTACGAATAATATGTATGAATCCAAAACCTATTTATAGTGGAGAGCAATATCCTCCTATTCTTTAAGCACCCAAGGTTTGCTCGAAATGGTATTCAATTAAGGGTTTAACAAAAATAGAAGCCTTACCATTTCAACCCCACATTTACGTGCATTAATTCAGTCCATTTTTCCATCAAAACCAGAAATTTCAGCTTCCTTTATTTTGAGAAGGTATCTAGCATTCATTTTACCTCATAAGTATAATGAGGTAGCACAATATCTGTCTGTCCATACATAGACCCTAATTCAATTTTCACCTAAGGACTCTCATTAAAACTATCAATAATTTAATAACTTTAAAAACCCGTTTTTATTATCATTTTACTGTTTTTTCAATATTATTTTCTTCTTTTTCCCCTTCACCATTTCCATTTCTTCTGTAATTTTCTATTTTGTTTTTACCTCGTTTGCATTATATTAATTTGCTTACTTGGTTAAGTTTTTTTCAAGAATTTTTCATTCAAAAAAAGTACTAATAATTTTTCAAATGTTAAATCATTATATTTATTGTCTACACAAAGAATAATCCTATAAAAAATGAAAATATGGAAAGAGATAAGTCAAAAAGATTTTCGGTTCTTTCTAACTATAGAGATTTATGATTGAAATTTTTAATTTCCAGAAATTTTTAACAATGTTTAGTTCTAATTTGAATAAGAATTTTTGGTGAATATATATTAGTAGTTCTTCTGTAAATTTTCCAAAATTGCCTCCCATTTAAAGCCTTCGGAGCACGTCCTTAATTTGAAACACATGTTGAAATCTAAAAGACAAAATGTATGTGGACTATTAACTTGGTGTCTTTTCATTAGTCTAATGTCCTTTTATCTTCCATCATGTATCTATAAATTGTACCATGTATGAAAATAGAGTTGGATGAATAAAATTACAATTTCTCTTCTTCTATTGTCTCTTGTCTCTTGTTTCATTTCTTTAATATATTACAATACGTTATCAGCACGAGTGGCTCTAGCCGGTTCGTGATCATCGGTTCGTAGTAATAGATTTTTAGGTGTACATCTTCTGCAATGTAATAATACATTCGGCCTTTGCCTATTTACATAGTATCAAGCTTTTCGTCGAATGATTATAATTATGTCCAGTATGATATGCAATTCTTTGGTTCGTTTTTATGTGAATCATGTGATGATGATATATTTGCTGAGTTGTCCTTTTATAAACACACAAACATGCATGCTGGTCTGTTTGCGTTAAAAGTTGACTTTGTCATGGAATTCATTATATCTTCGGTCGATTACAATAAATTCAAAAAAGAGATAACCTTTTTATAAGACTCCTTTTACACAACAAAAGGAAAAATTACAACTCTTGAGAAACAAACGCAGGATCGTTGTTTGGATCGCTCCTTGCGTGGGATCTTTGCCTGTGCCGGGAGCGCTTTGACTCGTGGACCACCAAATCACAGATTCTGATTGAATCGTGAGGGGTTTAATGATTCTTCCTTCGTTTATCGAAGTGAGAATTTGAAACGATATCTTATCAAAGTAAGATAGTCGTTCTTCTTGAAATCAAGTCAAAGCTCGAATCTCAAGGGATTGCCGGAAGCTTAGCACCTCTGCTCTCTCTGCTCTGGATTGCTCTGAAGTGCTCAAAATGATCAGCCCCCCCAAAAAATGGCCTTCGGGGGGTATTTATAGGGGTACGCAATGGCAACAAAGTTGAAATGGAAGCGAAATAAACCGACCAGACAATCCATGCTTTGGCCAGCCTGGCAGTCGACACTGGCGGGGGGCGGCTATTCGTCGCGGGCAGTGTGGCTGCCGCCCGCGGCTATTAGGCGGGCGGCCAGTGTGGGCTGGCCGGCGACGCGAAAGAGACGGTTACCAGCACGTTTCATCGCTGGCTTTGAAACGGCAATTCTCGCACAACCTTTAACCACCTTTTCGTGGTTTAATCTGCTTTGTCCACGGTCAGCACACGTTCTAACTCTGCTAATATGCTGCCACGTCGAGATTTCGAAAATAATCACGTAGCCAACTGTCTGTAAGCACGCGCGCAACACCCCCTAATAGATAGCCACGGCACGCATAGGTTGGTCGCAGCGCTAATAGCCGCGGCAAGCCATAAGGCTTGCCGGGCCATTAGCCGCGGCAGCCGCATGGGCCGCCACACGCGCCCTTAGCGCGACATCCAATGTCCCTGCCGCGCCGCAGTGTGTTGCCTGATGATGTGTATATTGTTCTTCTATGTTGTCTCACTTCCTTTGAATGATCCCCTCTGATTAAGAGACTGGTGTTTACCATCTTCTCTTTGTCTTGAGTGGTATTTGGACGTCTGTAAGCATTTTTTGACGCCTACATGGTCTTATTATGAATACAATCTGTTTTCATCTTGTAAAAATAAATAAACAAACATTCACATTTTGTTTGTTTTTATAAATATAGAAGCCCCCCTGACATGTACAATTCCACGATTTATATAAAAAAATTCTTTTTTCCATATAATATACATGCATATAAACCATTTATTATATGTTGATTTCATGCAGTCTGGTTTAATACAATTTGCAAATGCACGCATTCTGTTGATTGATCACTTGTCCTAGCTAATTAGAACAGAGGCATGCACTGTAACTAATGATTTGTAACTCCTTTTTTTATTCGCTTCTGTTTGTATGCACACCTTGTATAGTGCAATATTTTATAAATTTGGTGGATTGATATATTCTGTTTGTATGCACACCTTGTATAGTGCAATATTTTATAAATTTGGTGGATTGATATATCTTCTAATGATAATTATAGCATTTCTGCTTGTATAGTGCAATATTTTATAAATTTGGTGGATTGATATATCTTCTAATGATAATTATAGCATTTCTAAACAATGTCTAACATCACCAAAAGGGAATTTGCTGAGCTTGCCGTTGATGACAGTAATTACTTGACTTGGGCCTTGGATGTTAAAATCTACATGGATTCTTATGATTTAAGCAGCACTATTGCTCCAGCTTCTCAGAGCACACCTGCCTAGAAGGCAAAGGCATTGATTTTTCTTCGTTATCATCTCAACAAAGACCTAAAAAATGAGTACCTTACTGAAAAAGATCCTGCTATTCTATGGTAATCCCTGAAGGATCGCTTTGACCAACAGACGACTATTATGCTCCCACAAGCACAATATGATTGGTTGAACTTGCGATTTTAGAATTTTAAATCCGTGACTGAATACAATTCAACTCTCCATCGTATTGTCTCACAGCTGAAGCTCTGTAAGCAGAACATTACAGAGGCTGAATTGATTAAAAAGACCCTCTCTACATTCCTTGCAAATAATCTTATACTCCAGCAGCAGTACAGGACCAAAAACTATTCAAAACACTCTGAATTGATCTCTGTGTTACTAGTTGCAGAGAAACACAACCAACCTCTGATGCGTAACCATAATGCTAGACCAGTTGGTTCGCAAGCTGTGCCTGAAGCACATGTCGCAAATCAGAGTAATACTCATGGACGTGGACCTGGTAGAGGCAGTGGACGTGGTCGCGGGTCTTATCGTGGTGGTAGGGGTCGTAGTCATCGCAATGCTAATGGTCTTCAGGACCGTGGCAAGGGTCAGAACAAGGATAAATCTCCTTCACACAAGCCTAACTCTCATCAACAGGTTGCAAATAACAAGCTAGCTTGCTATCGATGTGGATGTGAGGACCACTGGTCTCATATATATCGTACACCGAAATATTTGGTTGAGGTCTATCAGAGAATGCTGAAGGATTCAAAGGGGAAGGCAAAACAAGGTGCAAAGTCATCATGCCAGTTTGCCTGAAGAAGACATAACCCTGAAAGATGACAATTATGATGATAACCTGTTGAAGATGGGAGATATGAATCTGGACGATGATGACTTATTGAAGATGGAGCTTGATAATTTTGGTGACCAGGAGTGATCATGTTATTTATGCATGTTTATTAGTCTATTTCGTTTTTCAGACTTGTTCTAGTTGCTTTTGTTAAGATAATTTGGAATTTTTCTAGACTTATTTTGCATGTTTTTGTAAGATAATTTCAAGTTATATATGGGTTTGTTTAAATAATTATGCCTTTACCTTATTTTTGTTGTGCTTATATGAATATTTCATTTTTTTAAATAGCACGACAACTCTCGCATACAACCCATGGAGAAGGAGACTATCTTGTGCTTGGTAGATAGTGCTACCACACATACTATCCCGAAAGATAGAAATTTTTTCTAAACTTTGACTGAAAAACAAGGAAGTGTAACCACCATTGCTAACGACAATGTGTTGATAGTAGGCTCCGGCAGAGCTTCACTAATACTTCCTATGGGTACGGAATTAATTATCAATGATGCATTATTATATCTAGAATCCAAACATACCCTTCTTAGTTTTAAAGATATTCGGTCTAATGGTTTTCATATTGAAACCGAAAATGAGAATGGTACTGAACATCTTCTCATGACTCAGTCAATTAGATGTCGGAAACAGGTTGTAGAGAAGCTTCCATCTTTCTCCTCAGGGTTGTACTACACATATATCCGACCTAATACTAACCAAGTTGCGATGAGTTTAAAATTTAAATACCCAAATTCATTTAAATTATGGCATGAGCGATTGGGTCATCCTGGGTAAAATATGATGTGTCGGATAGTCTTAAATTCAATTGGGCATAATATGCCAAGCAGTAATGTCCCCTCATCGTTAGACTATATTTGTGAGTCTTGTGCTAAAGGAAAACTTATAGTACACCCTTCTCGTACTAAAGTGAATGTTGAATCTTCCATTTTCCTTCAAAGGATTCAAGGAGATATTTTTGGACCCATTCATCCTACATTAGGACCATTTAGATACTTTATGGTCTTGATCGATGCCTATACTCGGTGGACTCATGTCAGCTTGTTATCCACCCGTAATAATGCATTTGCTAAATTAATAGCAAAGATCATTAAATTGCGAGCTCAATTTCCTGATTTTCCAATTAAATCTATTCGTATGGATAATGTTGCCGAGTTCACATCCAAATCATTTGATGATTTCTGTATGACATTGAGCATTAAAGTAGAGCATCT
This sequence comes from Asparagus officinalis, assembly GCF_001876935.1. Classification (NCBI taxonomy): domain Eukaryota; kingdom Viridiplantae; phylum Streptophyta; class Magnoliopsida; order Asparagales; family Asparagaceae; genus Asparagus; species Asparagus officinalis. Next base: position 5,531,174 of record NC_033796.1, read on the forward strand.
GGTTCCTTATGTCCACACTCAAAATGGTTTAGCAGAATCGTTAATTAAGAGGATCAAATTAATTGCTAGGCCGTTATTACAAAATTCAAAACTACCTATCTCTTGTTGGGGACATGCCGTTTTATACGCTGTTGCGTTAATCCAAATCCGACCTACTGCATATCATGATTATTCCCCCTTACAACTAATGCGTGGTAAAGAACCAAATATTTCTCATCTGCGTGTTTTCGGATGTGCAGTTTATGTTCCAATATCACCATCCAAGCGTACATCTATGGGCCCTCAACGAAAGCTAGGTATATACATTGGTTATGAAACTCTGTCAATTATAAAATACCTAGAGCCCATGACAAGGGATCAATTCACTGCTCGGTACGCTGATTGCATATTCGATGAAGATCATTTCCTGACATTAGGGGGAGATAAACACCAAAAATTAAATGAGTGTCGGGAAATATCGTGGTATGAAAAAGATCTTCAATATTTAGATCCACGAACTAGTCAGACTGAACTTGAAGTTCAGAAGATAATTAATTTGCAACATTTAGCAAATAAGCTGCCAGACGCATTTACTGATCACAAAGGAGTGACTAAGGCTGTAAATGCACCACAAAGAGTGAAAATCCCACAGGGACTGAGTATATCAAATGATGCTCTACTACGCCAGAAGCGTGGGAGACCGATAGGTGCGAAAGATAAGAATCCACGACAAACTAAATATAATAAAGAAAGTCAGACACTCCCAAACCCTCCTGAAGAGGATCGTCCTGAAGGCGAAGGCCCCAGTAAAATTGCACGTGCACTTGATAATCATCGCACTGGGGTTGCGGAACAACCATATCCAAATGTTATGGGAAATGATGAAGATTTGGTGGATATAAACATAGAAGTAGCTACAAATTTTGTGAATACCGGAAAAACATATAATAGAAATATAACAGTTGTCGACAACATATTTGCCTCCACGATTGCTCTTTCCATCTCTAATGATAATCTGGATCCAGTGCCTAAGTCAATAGCAGAGTGCCGGAAGCGCTCAGACTGGGAGAGATGGAAAGAAGTAATAGAGGTATAGCTCGGCTCGCTAAATAAAAGAAAAGTATTCGGACCTGTAGTCCGTACACCTAAAGATATTATCCCTGTAGGATATAAATGAGTATTTGTACGAAAAAGAAACAAGAATAATGATGTGGTGAGATACAAAGCGAGATTAGTAGCTCAAGGGTTTACGCAGAGACCCGGCATTGATTTAATGAAACATATTCTCCGGTTATGGATGGTTTTACGTTCCGCTACTTAATATCAATGGTAGCAACAATGAATTTAGATATGCAGTTGATGGACGTCGTGACAACATATTTATATGGGTCACTGGACACTAATATTTATATGAAGGCTCATAGGACCAACCTACATAATGAGCTTATGCAACAAATAGTGGATAAGGCGAAAGTATTTAGCGTAAACATGAAGTGTGTAAATATGCATTGCACTGAAAATTATCCAAGGTCCTATATGCTCATTTACAAGACTTTAATGTTGACAAGCTAGATGCATTCTACCATTATCTCTTCTTGAATGGGAATGAATCAAGACTTTTTATGGGCATATCTCCGGTTGGTTAAAAATACATGATTAATTCCTTCCTTTCCAATGAGTGCTGAAGAACGATATGAATATGGGTTCATGTCGTATTTTGTAATTCCCACTTCTAACATACTTGTTATATAAATCCGCTTACTTTTGGTGAAAGACTAGACTTACTTAATTTAGGGGGGGAATATTTGATTTTGAACAATATGTTGATGCTATATTTTGGGTTTATGGAACAATCATATTATTGCAATAAGTAGTAATTATTTATATGCCTTTGATTTTAGTTGTGTTTCCACTTTGAGCTTATGGTTTCATATGAATATTTGCCAACTTTATGTGAATATTTAGAATACTAATTTTACATTGAACTTGTGCTTGTAGGAACCGTATAAGTCACTATATAAATGACAACTGAGCAAATTTTGTATGTGAGCAACATACAGTGTATCTACATTTTATTGGATGGCTACTATTGTGGGTTATGAAGGTATTCGATTGTCATTTCATAAGTTTTAATTGGTGACTTGTTTACTTTTAGGCTATGATGATTGTTAAAAATCCTGAGATTAACAATCTGTAATACTTATTGACATTACACTGAATGCGTAACAATGATGATATTGACTAAATTCTACGCCCTCAGCCATAGATTTTATATACATATGGTTGGTATATCTTATGATATCAACAAATATTTTCAAATGATTTTTTAGTCATAAAGTTCATTCAAATTTTAACATGCATATAATAGCAAAGTAGGACACGGTAATAGCAAAGCAGTACATATCATGTTGCGTATCTACTCAAACTCCAAGTTAGGATAGAGTTTTTAATTCTTCGTATAACTTCATGAGAATTAGATAAGGTTAGGGATCTATCATGATTAGGAATTTGGGTTTCATCATGATTGGGAGTTTGAATCTTATTCTAATTAGGAAGTTAGGCTAGAGATAGGGTTTTGGTTTCTCTATATATATCCTTCTATTGTCATAAAGAGAAGAAGAACTGTAGAGAGAAAGAGAGGGGGGGGGGGTATCATGTTGGGTATCTACTCAAACTCCAAGTTCGGATAGAGTTTTTAATTCTTTGTATAACTTTATGAGAATTAGATAAGGTTAGGGATCTATCATGATTAGGAGTTTGGTTTCTATCATGATTGGGAGTTTAAAACTTATTCTAATTAGGAAGTTAGGCTAGAGATAGGGTTTTGGTTTCTCTATATATATCATTCTATTGTCATAAAGAGAAGAAGAACTGTAGAGAGAAAGAGAGAGAGAGAGAGAGAGAGAGAGAGAGAGAGGGTTTGGTCATGCAAAAGATTGTAATTTGGATGTGATAGTGGATTGATTTTGATCTCGTAGTTTTCCATGTTGAGGGTTTTCTACGTTAAATCTTATGTGATTTTATTTACTGTGTTTGGTGATTTTTTGGGTGTTTTGCGAGATCTAAAAATCCCTACAAGTGGTATCAGAGCGGGATTCGACGGTTCATGGAGATTCGAGATTTGCAACGAGATTGGCGGCATGGTACTGTAGCAACAACACTGTTCACCGTGGTACTGTAGCGGAGAAAGTATTCACGGCGATGGAACTGTTCATGATGACGCACTATTCACGGTACTGTAGCGGTGGTACTGTAGCAGCGATGAATCCGACAGTTGAGGTTGATTTGTCTTTTAATTGAGGATTTGGAGGAGGATTTCGGTGATCCAGGAGTCGTTCCTAGGGTTTTTCGATGTGCTGAGTTCGTTTTTGACGTCGGTTTTATCAAATTCAATCTCTACAGGGACTGGTTTGAATTTTGATCATTGTTAAAGGATGATGACTTTTTCGGGTCCGAAGTTTGATATTCCGCTATTCAATGACAAGACAAATTTTACAGTATGACAGTACACGGTTTAAGATATTCTTATGCAGCAGGGTGTTGATCAAGCTTTGGAGGAGAAGAAACCTGAAGGATTGAAGGATGTTGAATTGAGTTCCATGCAAAAAAGGACAGTTAGCACAATTCGTTTGGCACTCGCCCCGGAGATCAAGTACAATATTATACAAGAGACCACACCAAGGGGGCTGTGGGAAAGGTTCGAGGGGATTTATGCGGCAAAGTCGATGACCAACCAATTGTGCTTGATGATGGAGCTTTATTCGTTGAAGATGTAAGAACATACTGCAATTCAAGACCACATCAATGCTTTAATCAGCTAGTTTGTCAACTTATGAATATTGATGATGAGATTAAAGAAGAAGAGAAGACGCTACTCCTATTGTCTTCCTTGCCGAAGTCGTACAAGCCGTTAGTTCCGACGATAATTGCAGGGAAGCAGACTTTGAAGTTCGATGATGTGACAGCACTCCTACGTGAGAATGAAAGAATGATGTGAAAGGAGAGTGCATCTAATGGTGGTGAGAGTGCACTAGCTTTTGAAGGTTCTAATCGAGGGAGGAGTACGGGGAGATGTGACGGTTATCAAGGAAGGTCAAAATCTCGGGTTCGAGACGACAGCGAAAAGAAGTGCTATTATTGCGGAGAGAAGGGTCACATTCAGTTTAGATGTTCCCAGATGTGTGATGATTTGAAGAGTATTAGACAGATGAAGCTTCAAGAAAATGGGAAGAAAACGGACTCCTCAGTGGTTGTGTGTGATGAAGATGTGGTTTTATTGATGCAGAGTACAGGTATTGATACGAGCAACACTTGGATGTTAGATTCTACAGCCTCTATGCATGTTTGACACAACAAAAATTATTTTAACACATTAAAGACGGACGAAGAATTTGACGACGTGATTGTTGGAAACAACGAGAAGATGAAGGTTGAAGATGTTGGAAGTGTTCGTCTCAAAGTTCACACTGGGAAGGTCGGAATTCTTCATCATGTGAGATATGTGCCGACATGTGGTGCTAATTTAATTTCGTTGGGTGAGATAACATTACGTGTGTATAAGTATGTGGGTGAAGGAGAATGATGCAATGTGTATAGAGATGGTGATTTGATTTTGCGATGGAGGAAGAGTAGCAATCATATTTGCTATTCAGATGGGCGATCCGTTAATGGTGCAGATTACTCTTCTCAGACTCGTATCTACAAGTGAGAGGTGAAGAATAAGATGAAGAGAGTGAGTTTTTCTAAAGTCGTTAAGACACTTGGGGATTTTTCGTCGAGGGAGGATATGTTGGGTATCTACTCAAACTCCAAGTTATGATAGAGTTTTTAATTCTTTGTATAACTTCATGAGAATTAGATAAGGTTAGGGATCTATCATGATTAGGAGTTTGGGTTCCATCATGATTGGGAGTTTGAATCTTATTCTACTTAGGAAGTTAGGCTAGAGATAGGGTTTTGGTTTCTCTATATATATCCTTCTATTGTCAGAAAGAGAAGAAGAAGTGTAGAGAGAAAGAGAGAGAGGGTTTGGCAGTCTTTGTCCGTGCAAAATATTGTAATTTGGAGGTGATAGTGGGTTGATTTTGATCCCGTAGTTTTTCCCTGTTGAGGGTTTTCCATGTTAAATCTTGTGTGATTTTATTTGCTGCGTTTGGTGGTTTTTTGGGGGGTTTTGCGAGATCTAAAAATCCCTACATATCATTGCTTTCATTTTAACGAATGTAAATAGATTTCTGGTCCCTGATGTTCCCCAATACGATCCTCACTCAGATTGACCACAGTTTTACTATAACGAGCTTCATGTACATGTGTTAGGAAATCATTTTTGTTCTAGCTCATGTCAGGCATATCCTTATAGTAAGGACAATTCCAATTCCCGTTTCAGTCTCTAACTTTTACAACATTAGCTCTTAGTATAATTTCTGCTATCACATCTCATCTTGCTCTCGATTTGCATCTGTATAAGAAATTCATTCTACAAAGGGTGGTTAGATGCTTAGGTTTAGTAATCCTTCCACATTGAGATAAAAAATAACATAGTAAATTGACATTAAAATAAATGGCTCCATTTTTATCATAAAAGTTTTAAAAATTTTTACCTTTGATGTTAGCGCAGATGAATATTCACCAATATCTCTACTTTCCTAACTCAAGTTTCTTTTTTGGTCAGCATTTGGTATACAAACATTGCATTTTATAGATTTATATTGAGTGGTATGTTTAGTTAGTGGGTTGAATGTTGAATCTGACAATATTTGTATGGATCATTAAATTTTATACTGGTTTTGGTCATGGTTTTGAAGCGCTTATGGTTTTGAAACCTAGTTTATTTTGTTTCTTGTACTTGACTCAACTACTCGGTCTCAATTATCTACATGTTTGGTATTTTCAGGTTTGGTGTGATTTTCGATGTCAAACAGGTATTTCTAAGTAATCAGGTTATTTATAGGTCAAGTTATTTATAGGTGTTTACAAGTTTCATAAGAACTTTTCGCTAATTCAGGTATGTAGTTAATAACAATTATGAATAATCATGTTATTACAAGGTTTCGTGTGATTGTCTATATCAAATATGTAATTTCATATGAGTTATGCACAATCTGGTTATTTACATGTTTAGATTTTTGAATTTTTCATGTTATACATGTTGTTTTGTTAAATCAGGTTTTTACAGGTTTCGTGAGAATTTTTCAGCTAATTCAGGTACGCCGTTCATAACAGTTATAATCAATCATGATATTATAGGTTTCGTATTAATTTTCATGTGAAATAGGTATTTTCATACGAGTGACACACAATCTAGTTATTTACATGTTTGGATTTTTGAATTTTCATGTTATATGTGTTTTTATGTTGAATCAAGTTTTTTACAGGTTACGTGAGAACTTTTCAGCTAACTCAGGTACGTAGTTCATCACAGTTATGATCAATCATGATATTATAGCTTTCGTATGATTTTTCATGTCAAATAGGTATTTTCATACGAGTTACGCAATCTAGTTATTTTTGAATTTTCATGTTATAAGTGTTTTTATGTTGAATCAAGTTTTTTACAGGTTTAGTGAGAATTTTCTACTAATTCAGGTACGTAGTTCATAACAGTTACGATCAATCATGCTATTACATGTTTCGTATGATTTTTCCATGTCAAACAGATATTTATGATGAATTCGGTTATTTACTGGTTTAATATGTTATTTTCGCATTTTTATTTTAGTTAGACTATCACCTATAACGGTCACAAATAAATTTGTCTTTAGTAAGAGGTAAACTCACCATGGTGACCATATACATTTTTTTCTATAAACTTCAACACCATACCATATAAGAAAAGTGGGAAATGTCTATTCAACAAAAGTTTTTTTTTTAAGATACCAACTAAACACAAGAAAAGTTTGTAAATTGGTTTCCCCCCATGTTTTATATGTGAATCAAACACAAACAATCTGCCTCTTGAAAAACTTTGGAAAACCCAAAACCAATGTTTCTTACATAGAATGGTAAGAAAAGTTTGTAAATTGGTTTCCCCCCATGTTTTATATGTGAATCAAACACAAACAATCTGCCTCTTGAAAAACTTTAGAAAATCCAAAACCTATGTTTCTTACATAGAATGGTATTTCCCAATAAAATGTGAAACCAACCAAACAGCCTCTTAAAAGAGTTTTTAAAAAAAGTTTCGTAAAGGCAGATAGACCCTTGTAGTTTTCGTGTTCATAGACTAGTAAAGGGATCTAGATGCGACAATAGAACTACACGGGGTCTATCTACAATCAATCATATTAAATATTTGCTACAGGAAATTAATACAAAACAACCATGCGATTTGGTTGAACATCAATGTGTCGAAAACCAAATTAAGTCGAACGAGATTGAGAACAAATTTACTTCACAATAACTACGCTGATCAGCCCGAAGGGGGGAAAATAAAATCAACGAACATGAACTATATGCTACCAAACTAAAGAATCCAGGAAACGAAAATGTCTAGGAGATCACAGAAATTCCAGGCACTAACATTACTATATTTAACTAAATTCAAAATAAACACACGCATGTATAATTAGATCCTCGGTAAAATTTTACTTACCACCGCCGAATCCGATCGAGGCTCGGAAGATGACGGTGGAGGCCTGACGATGGAGGTGATCCGATCGAGGATGACGCCATCACAGTCGAAGCTTAGGGCTTGGGAGCGAGAAGAGGGGAGGCTGAGCAGCGGGTGAGCGGAGGACGGGATCTCAGGCGAGGTGAACGGTGGGGTGAAGGCGGAGAGAAGAGGAGAGCAGTAAGAAGAGATTTCCGATGTGGGATTATTTCGAAAGGGTAGGAGGTGGCAGTGGCATTAGCAAAAATAGCAAGGTATTTGGCTATAGAGGAGAAAATAAGGAATAGGACCGTTAGGGCTTGAAACTAAATTTTAGGTTTTCTTTTGGGTAAATTTCTCACAAACCCTCCCAAAACTTTGAGCCATTTACCAAGAACCCTCATTGAGTTCGTTTTTTTTCACAGTAGAGTTCCTATCAAAACCACCCCCATAGGAGTGGGGTGATTTACGTCATAAATAGAAAAGTTGTAATTCCAAAACTAACCCACCCGTGAATGATTTATGATATAAATCGCTCTTTTCTATAGGGTCCAGCCGTACCCCTCAAGTGGGGAGCTCAAAACAAATGATTACAGAACAAGTTGCGAAGAAAATAGTTAGATCCTATGCATATTTGGTTCTAGTACCATAGTTACATCAAATCCTACGCCAGATCCCTTGTTTGATAGCCCATGTAACTATCATCTCTACAAACTGATCCCAACCACTAGTGACTTCCAAAGTCAGTATAAGATAGCAAAGAGAGACTCCGTGACCATTTTAAGAGAGATGGGCAGTACTGTAGAACAAAAGCCTCATGCTGTGTGCATGCCACTTCCTGCTCAAGGACACATCCATGGGATGCTGAAACTTGCCAAGCTACTCCACTTCAAAGGCTTCCACATCACCTTCGTGCACACAGAATTCAACTACAACCGCATCATCACCAGCGACCAAGTTTCAGCACTCGAGGGCCTGGAAGACTTCAGATTCGAGGTCATCCCCGATGACCTACCCCTATCAGGTTCCCCGGATGCTGTTGCTTTATGCCTTGCTGTTCGAGACAATTTGAGAGCTCCGTTTCGTGAGCTCTTGAAGAGGCTCAATGAACCTTCTTCAGGAGTGCCTCCACTTACCTGCGTTGTCTCTGATAATTGTGCCAGCTTCACTCTTGAAAGTACAGCAGAGTTTAGGATTCCGAACATATTCTTTTGCTCGGCCAGCGCTTGTGGTTTCCTCGGCACCATCCACTATAAGGAGCTTGAAGAAAGAGGAATTGTACCGCTAAAAAGTATGAAAGCTAAGTATTGACATAATGTAATACATAAGAAATAATTCATAATTTCGCTAAATAGTATCTTTATATCACTGTCCTGCTTTAATGTCCTAAAGAAAGAGAGTTTTGCTCACCAGACCCAGAATTCAACGAAATGACCACTTGCCACGGAATCCCAAACAAAGAAATTACTAGCATAAATTGGCAACACCGAAGTTTTGAACTTACTACTGTTTTACCAATAAGATAACAATCTTATATTTAATTATACTAACTAGGGGTGACTTGCGCTCCAAAAATGTTTCTCAATAGAAACTAATAAATATCTGCAAATCGCTGATTTTCTCTATAGTTTTGCAATCAAAATGAAAAAGGTTCTGTATACTATGTATAGTAAGGATTCACACAAGAAAGATATCAAAGTCTTCGTTATCAAACATGACATAACTTTCCTTTTTCTATAATCGCATGATAGGAAACATATTAACTTTGCAATATCACTCAACTATCACTAGGCCAAGGATCTTCTAATTATACTATTATCTCAGTTACATACACTATGCAACTTTAAATGACAGCAACCATGTCTTTAAGCCACAACATGTTTTGTTCATGTCTCTGATCATTGACCTTGTTAATTGTCACCTTATGTTTCCTGTACATGATTGATAACCAGGCAAAAACGATCTCATCAATGGGTATCTCAACACTCCAATTGACTGGATACCCGGGATGAAGAACATAAGGTTGAAAAATCTTCCAAGTTTTCTACAAACAACCGATCCCAATGACATCATCTTTAACTACCTCAAAAATGAAAGCCAAGCGGCTAAGCAAGCCACTGCAATCATTATAAACACCTTGGATGATTTGGAAGACTCGGTTCTTGAAGCAATGTCATCAATCCTTCCACCAATCTACACTGTAGGCCCCCTAACCTTGCTATGTCATCAAATTACTGACAAATCAATGAAAGCAATTGGGTCCAATAACCTGTGGAAGGAGGATGCAGGTTGTTTGGAGTGGTTAGATGGGAGAGCACCCAAGTCAGTAGTATATGTAAATTTTGGGAGTTTAGCAGTAATGACGAACCAGCAACTTGTAGAGTTTGCTTGGGGGTTGTCAAATAGTGGTCAGGATTTCCTATGGGTGATCAGGCCTGATGTTGTGATGGGTGGCTCTGCTAGTCTACCAAAAGAGTTTTTTGAAGAGACAAAGGAAAGAGGTTTGCTTGCTACATGGTGCCCACAGGAGGAAGTGCTGATGCACTCTGCAGTTGGAGGATTCTTGACGCACTGTGGATGGAACTCGATGATGGAGAGCATAAGTGCAGGTGTGCCAGTAATATGCTGGCCATACTTTGGCGACCAACAAACAAATTGTTGGCATGCTTGCACCAAATGGGGCATAGGAATGGAGATCGATAATGACGTAAAAAGAGAGGACGTGGAGGGACTGGTAAGAAAGCTGATGAGGGGTGAGAAAGCGAAGGAGATGAAGAGACAAGCATGGCTATGGAAAGAAGCAGCTTACGAGGCAACTAAACCAGGTGGGAAGTCTTCAATCAATTTGGATAGAGTAGTTAAGGAGGTCCTCCTTGGAAAGGTTTGACGATTCAACGCATAAGGTTCTCTTCTTGAAAAAATATACTCGAGCCTCAACTTTCCTGGAGATACTATAGTTCAAAGTTTGGAAATTAAAAGAATAAGTTGTTCTATAGATTTCTCCTATTCCTCTGCAATGCTGGTATCCTTTCAAAGTTTTATGTATTTTATTTTGTTATGTATCATAGTCGGTTAGGATATTTTAAATAAGCATGTCATTTTCTTATCTGTTTTATGCCTGGTTAATGAAAAAGATCATGAACCCATTTTCTCTTAACAAAATAAAAGGACTCTCTTTCGGTCAAACACCAAAGATTATACTGTTTGGTAGTGAGATTTAACCTAGTGTTGGAGAGTAGGCGTTAAAATGGTTTAAGTCTACTGCTTTTTTATAATTCTTTCAAGTAGATGACTTCCTACTACTCAGAAACTAGAATGTCGTGAAACGTGCCGAACCACTTCATGCAGAAACTAAAAATTGTGGATTGTGAACTGACCATGTATATAATATAATACTAGTAGAAAATCATGTATTCTAGACGGAATATTCTAGACGGAATTTTTTCCGTCTCGAATGTATTAAACTAGACGGAAATTTTCCGTCTGGAATATTCCGTCTAGAATAAAACATTCTAGACGGAAAATTCCGTCTAGAATAGTATCCTAGACGGTTCCTTTATTTTTTTATTTTTTTTTTAAAATAACCAGATATTCTAGACGGAAATTTCCGTCTAGAATAATATCCTAGACGGAAATTTCCGTCTAGAAATTTCCAACCAATTTTTTTTTTTTTAAATTCACCCAATAAACCCGCGAAAGCCCTCCGTTCCCCCCTAAAACGAATAATTTCATTCCCAAATTTGTTTTCATTTCAGGAACCTCTCCTACTCCTCCCTCTCCCTCTCCCTCCTCAACCTCACCCTCTACCCCTCTCTCCCCCTCTACTCCCTCTCCATCCATGGCCTTCGACGATGAGCAGCTCCGACGAGCAGAGCTCCAAGGCCTTCTACGAGCTCTCCGCCATCCTCCTCTCGATCCTCCGCTCGCCGCCTGGATCCGGTCCTCCGCCACGGCGGATCCAGGCGGTGCCGAGATCTCCGTCCGCGAGGCGGAGCAAGATGACGCCGGCGGCGTTCGCTTCCCTCTTGCTGGGGGTTTAGTTCGCTATGATGCTTTCTGGAGCGGTGACGTTCGTGATTGGGATTATGCTGATGCCTTGGGTGCTAGGGTTTGTGATGGTGTTGTATTTTGTCGGGATTGTTTCGAGCTTGTCGGCGATGCTTTGCCCTAGCTCGTGGGTAGCGGGATCGAGAACAAGTCCCAAGGCGATCCACGGTAAAAATCTCTGTTCTTGGTTGAATTCGCCAAATTTGATGATTAATCTCGCTGAGCTGAGAAAAAAAAAATTAATCTTATATTTAGTTAAATGAAAGTAAATTTAATCTTATTGTGATTTGGATAAAATAAATGTTTGAGGAGTGACATATTTCTTGCACTGCGTGGTGTCCATGTTGTTATAGGAGTGAGAAACTTGGCTGCTGGTAATACTGTTAAAGAAGCAATTGTGAAGGGAATACCCGCTGCTAAAGTTGATGTACTCGAAAATTAATTGAGAATTTCTTTTTGTTCCCTTTGTTGTTCCTGATATTCTAATTTTTGTAAGCCTTGATGTCCATATGTCATTTTGCCATTTTTCTTTGACTTCATGTGTATTGTAGGGTTACATGATAGTATTCCTGTCGTCACACGGTTCTCTAGAGGCTCTTGCTCACTCTAATCATCCTGACTTTGGCTCTATAGACTGATGTTCTCTCCAATTTAGTTGTCGTGTCTGATCACTTCTGAATTTTTCTTGTCTCAAACCTTTTCGCTAAAATTTTTAGGCATTAAAGCTCAAACGAACTTGAAAGATATCAAGGTGGTTACATAAATTAACCACTTTCTCAATTTTGAAAGCTACCTCATTTCAACAATTTGTATCTCTTTATAATATTTCTTCTGCAGATTCACATTGCCTCCATTTCTAACACTCAAGAACTTTGAGGGCTTGGACCTTGGAAATATGGACAAGGTGAACATTGAATTGCACTATACAGTTACAGATCTTTCCGCTTTATTGATATTATGTTCTAAGTTGGTTTTGTTATCGTGCAGGCTGATGATTCTGGTCTGGCATCATATGTTGCTGGGCAAATTGACAGATCTCTGAGCTGGAAGGTACTTTAAAACTATATTTGTGCTTAAACTTAAAGATCCTCTAAATTCTTTTAGCTATAGTTCTGTATGGGCATCCTACACTTTTATATGAATAACCCTTGGCTTTCTCAATCCATGCTTCTGGAGCATAATTTCCATTCTGCTCTATAAATTCAGAAGTCCTATTTTCTTTTATTTAAAAAATTCAACCAATTATGGATTCATCGATAAATGAAACCAAACAATTGGTGAATGCTGTGAAAAGCTTGATATACTACACACATGGTAATGTTGTGAGTCTATGGTTTTTTATGATATCAAATTCTTCAGGAGGAAATTCAGTGTTTCACGTTGATGTTCTTCGCAATTCAGTGTTTCAGGAGGCAATTCAGTGTTTCAGGAGGCAATACAGGAATTATGGCTACTCCCTACTTGCTCTCGCATGATGGAATAGAGCTCCAGTTTGCAACAAATCATATTGGTATGTAGTTCACGGTTAAAAGGACTCATCCTTGGTACAGAAAGTCGGAACCGATGGACATAAAGAATAATAGATATTTCCTGAAGCACATAAAGATGAGATCTTAATTTTTGAGTTACTATCTCCTCAAAACATAAATTCTAAAGTGGAAAAATATTCCAACTCTTTCCTTCTTGTTAGTGCGAACAAAGGCTGTCTATCCCTATATTGAGTTGCTCTTGAACTGTTATTGCTACGCAACTGATTTTGGAAGATAAGTCTGTGAGCCTTATTTGTTTGGATATTTGTCCAAAAATCATATCAAAACATCTATTGGACTGGTCATATCGTTTCCTTCGAGTCAATTGCATGTTTCTGAGTACTTACCTTTTTTTCAACTATATGAGGATGGAAGTTTTAGTTTTGCAGTTTAGATTAATATATCCTATTTGTGCATCATTCACTTTGTTGCCTTGTTTTTCAAGTTATTTTCTTCTAACAAATCTTTTGTTGGAGAACATGAAGGATACATCCCGTAAAAGTAATACTGAAGAAGGATTGTCATTCTTTCATCAGAGGGCAACAGAATGACCTGCCCCTGTGGGATTCGTTTTGATAAAATCAATGAAGAGAAGGGGTAATATTAGGAATTTGGCACTGATATTTTTATGCTCATTATCTTTGAGTAGTATGTTGCTATTGTCTCTGTCTTTCTCCTTCGGTTTCGATCCATATATGTGAACTGTGAACTGGTTCTAATGCTTAAACGATTAACTTTTTTGCAGATATGTCAATTATCTTTTAAGAATTTTAGCAGATATTTGGCACTGGTGACACTCTCTAGCTCTTCCTATATTTTGTGTTCCTTTTAAGAATTTTAGGTACGATTTTTGATATGGAAATCAATTGTTTATAGGAGCTTAAATTTCAGTTCCTGCTTACGCTCAGAATGATGAGGAAGAAGGTGAAGAATGAGAAGAAGAGGGCATGAGTAAATGTACAGGAAAGGAGTTGAAGAAGCTTTTGCAGTGTCATAGCCATTGTAAATAATTTATGTAAAAGTTTGTAAATAATTTATGTATCTCTCTACTATTTTGGTGAATGTATTATTTGAATATAATGAAATTTGATATTGAAATATAATTAGATTGTGTTGGATATGAATATAATTTATTGTTTAATATTGTGTACATGCACTCAAAGTAGATTCTACAAAAAAAAAAAAAACACTGTAGCATAGTATCCTAGACGGAAATTCCGTCTAGGATGCTTAAATTCCGTCTAGAATGCTTTTTAAAAATTAAAAAAATTTAAAAAATTAATTTCCGTCTAGAATATGATTTCTAGACGGAAATTTCCGTCTAGAATACTTATTCTAGACGGAATTTTTTTCCGTCTAGGATAAATTATTCTAGACGGAATTTCCGTCTAGAATAATCCGTCTAGGATGTATTCTAGACGGTTTTGAATTCCGTCTAGAATATTCCGTCTAGGATGTATGCTAGACGGAATTTCCGTCTAGAATACTACATACTAGACGGAAATAAACTAGACGCGTATTCTAGACGGAATTTCGTCTAGAATACGCATCCTAGACGGAATTCTGGGTATCCTAGACGGAATTTTCCGTCTAGGATGCCTCATTTTTTAGCAGTGTAAGCATTATTTCTTAACATGTCCTCCCTCCTCACTGATGCTCGTGACACCGACATTATTGGCATAATGTTCTTTGACACTTCCTCACTGATGTTTATGACACCAACATTATTGGCTAAGCTTTGCACATGACCACAGCTACTACTATAGAGTTTAGTTAACAAAGTTCATTGTACTTTTCTCTTATTAAAAATTTTATTATAATTTTGTTCAACACCCCAAACCACGACCCCCACCACACACCCACCTACCCCCACACACCCAAAAAGACATCATGCTACTTTTGTTAAATTTACCTTAACGATAACAATTTTCATATATCTTTCAAGACATCATAATTGTTCACTTAATGATAATAAAATGATAATGTTATGACTATGGAAGTGGTCTCTACTGCTCAAGCACAATGATGAGAATCCAGATGAATTCCGCCAACTCACCAAACTAGCTCAATTAAAAAAAAAACTACACAAAGCAGATACAAAAATGGTTAAAGTACATACGTAAAGTTCTTCCATTCAGACCCCTCGAACAGTATTTATGCATAGCCCTGGAAGGAAAAATAGATAGAGGAAGAATTAGATAGGTCAGGGTCAACTAATCCCAGAAAAATGGAGTTGTTACAAAATTCTGAATCAGCAACTTGTACAGATGATTGGAACAAAATTAAGCATGCTCTTAACGACGATCATCATAGACTACCATACGAAGCAGTTAACCTAGACTACAATAATCAAGAACTACGATAAGAAGCAGTAAACCTAAACATGTTAAAATTTTGCTACAGGAAACAATTAAAACAACCTTGCGGTTTTGGTTGCACATCAATATCAAAAACCAAATCAAGTTGGGACAAGATTGAGGAAAGCACTTACAAAATCAATTAAAGGAGTTAGTATTTTAGCTAAAAGAGTGTAGGTGCGGGGAGCAACCTAGCCTGTCAATATCTGTGGTGTCCTCAGGCCTTGATCTTCCTTTCGTCATCACATCTCTATTTGTATGTGTTTGGCCATTCCCTGTTAACCCAGTCCACATGGTACCTTTAAACTGAATGCATACAAGGTTTGGATTTCTCTTCTTTTATCTCTCTTTCTTTTTCAATTTTTGTGAATTCATGGTGCCCTATATAGTTAATATTTTTAGTTAGGGTTATCTGTATATATACCCCTTACATCATGGGTATTTGCAAAAATACCCCTACAAATCTTATTATTTGCAAAAGTACCCCTCAAATCATCAACTTTGTAAAATAATACCCCTTAAATCAATGAATCATCAACTTAGTGCTAAAATTTTGACTATTTTTGTTGATAATTTTTGCATTGCAAATACAAATTATCTTATCAAAGTTGATGATTATTTGCTTTGAGGATTTTTTCCCGAAATTGATAATTTGAGTGGTAGCTTTGCAAATACTAAGATTTAGGGGGTATATTTGCAAATACCAATGATTTAAGGGGTATATATGCAAACAACCCTTTTAGTTATACATACATATATGTAGGATGAGGAGTTTGAGCTAGATTGCCATGGTAGTACAGGTGGATACTATCATTCCAAATTTAAAAATAAATTTCCAATTTGAAAATGTGTCGTTTGTTGTGCTCTACTACACATGAACCGTCTAGAAACAAAAATTCTATCCAAATATCCTAGCTCAAACTCAGTGAATATTACTAGACTTTTCTCAAAACTACTAATCGAAAAGCAAGACAAAGCAAAGGTTAAAAAAGCAGCTTAAGCTGGACCTTTAACAAACAACTTTACCTGACAGCACAAATGAGCTGGGAGATATACAACAGTGTGGAACAAGGATATAATTTCTCACCTGTTAGACAAAAATTTCCGGCCACACAATTTTTTTGGACAGAAGTGAATTATTGGTGCAAGGGTCAATTTATATCTTGAAACCATAGTTCTGCATTACAACTCTATGAGACCTTCGTCTGTTTATAGGACTAAACAGAAAATAGAGAAGAAAGAGCAAGAGAAAGAGAGAGAGAATAAGGGAGATGGATTCTGAAGCAAGGGGAAAGAAACCTCATGTAGTCTGCATCCCCTTCCCAGCCCAAGGACACATAAACCCAATGCTAAAACTAGCCAAGCTCCTCCACTTCAATGGCTTCCACATCACCTTTGTTCACACCGAGTTCAATTACAATCAAATTCAAACAGCTAGCAGCTCTTCACCTCTAGAAGGATTGGACGACTTTGAGTTTGAGATCATCCCCGATAGTCTCCCACCCTCCAACCCAAGCACCAAACAAGATGTTGTTGCACTTTGCACGACCATTCGAACAAACTTTTCAGCACCTTTCCGCAGGCTCTTGAATAGGCTCAATGAATCTGCAGGTGTTCCTTCTATCAACTGCATAATTTCAGATAACTTCATGAGCTTTACCCAAGATGTCGCAGCAGAACTTGGAATTCCTGACGTTGTGTTCTGCACATGCGGTGCCTCTAGCTTCATGTGCCTCCTTCATACTAGGAAGCTCATAGAAAGAGGAGTGCTACCACTCAAAATAAGGAAATTACTTAAACTTTGTTTTAAATTCACTTGAGGAATGTGCTTAAGTATAAAATCATCAGTTCCTACTGATCAAAAGCATGCAAATTACCTCAGGAATTTCTATATCCAGTTATAGCTCCCACTCGAAGCTAGGTTTTAGAAAATAACCTTAAAGATCATTCATTTCCCTAATCAACTTCTTCCTCTCCTTTGTTGCCTCGTTATAGTATCTACTGCAATGTTTAAAGGCTAAACTTCACTTAAATATCCTATAGTTTACCCATGTTTGCACTTATATACCCTAAATTGTTTTTGCAATATTTAAATACCCAAATGTTTTCAAAAATTGCATGTTACTCCCTTCTGTTACCTAAACGTGGAAACATTCCCTCAAATATTCTTATGGGAGACTTGGGAGTGCCATGTGACTGTTTTAGGACATTTTGACCTTTTTTTATAATGTGAAACCACAACTAAGCCATCTTCCTTCTACGTGTAACATTCATTCTCAGTTAAACCCAACTCCCCTTTGTACGAAAAATCAGGAAAATCCATAGAAGTGGGTCGCCAGAAAATTCATTTGGTTCACCGAGCTTCAGTGTTGGGAAAAAAACCCACATAAAGTCATGAGTGTAAACAATTGTCGAAACCAACTACAACAATGACCAAAAACAACCAATCAACCCATATCAACAAATATAAGTATCAATAGACTAAGTTAAGAAAACATCAAAATCCACAGTGATTAGATTCATTGCGTCCAATGGAACCTTACGCAAAAAATAGCTTCATTCGCACAACGTCCTACATGACTCAATGGAGAAGAAGCAGAATGTATCTGCTGTCGTCAGCCTATGCCTCCAAATGCAGCAACTCAAGAGGCATTGCCATGGAATGATGGAACTATAATGCATAGGTATGATTGTGTTAAGGCTTGTTCTGCTGGTCATGAGCATATGGGATGGTGTTGTTAATGGTATTGTTAAAGTATGAGAGAGAATCTTGGGTAAATTTCTCTTGAGTTGAATATTGAGTGTGCACATATATTTATACAAGTAGAGAAGTGTGAGGTGTGTTCTCCTAAGCAATGTGGGACTAAAATCCACTACAATACACTATTATCAACAGCCCTCATCAAACTCATGTTGGATCAAACAAAGTGAGTTTGCGTACAAGAAACTGAAACCGATGAACATGTAAGGCCTTTGTGAAGAAATCTGCAAGCTCGTCAGCGGATGAGACATGAGGAAGTAGAATTGTCTTGTCATTGATAACTTGGTGACGGACAAAATGAGCGTCGATCTCAATATGTTTGGTCCTTTCATGAAATACTGGATTATTAACAATCTGGATGGCACTCTTATTATCACAGTAGAGAGGAGTAGGAGTCGTAACAGAAATGCCGAAATCACTGAGAAGACGACGAAGATGAATAATCTTTTTAGCTGTTGTGGACATTGCACGATACTCTGTCTCGGTACTGAAAAGAGCAATAACATCTTGTTTCTTACTTCGTCAGGAAATAAGGAAATCACCAAAAAATATACAATAACATGTGGTAGACTTTCTGATAGTTGGATCACCGACCCAATCAGCATCAGAATATACACAAAGCTCTAACTTAGATGTAGCAAGAAACAAAAGAGAGCGAGTGCTAGTACCCCGGAGGTACCGAAGAATCCGTAATAAGACAGCATAGTGTACAGAACATGGGACACTAACAAATTGACTGATAATACCAACAGCATAAGAGATATCTGATCAAGAGATGTACAAATAGACCAACTGACCAACACGATGTCGATATCGGGTAGGATCAGATAGAGGCTCACCGTCAGTAGAGCAAAGTTTGACATTCTGCTGGAGTGAAGTATCGACAGTTGTATTGTCAGTTAGCTCAACTTGATTTAGAATATCTGAGAGATATTTCTGTTGAGACAGTAATACACCCCGCGGACCTTGAGAAATTTCTAGACCAAAAAAGCACCGAAGAGATCCAAGATCCTTCATGTGGAACTGTTATTACAACTGAGATTTTGCGTATTATATACCTACCATATCATCACCTGTAATGATCATATCATCTATATAGATGAGTAATAAAACTCTACCACGCAATGTAGTGCGAACAAACAAAGAAGCATCTTGATAACTTTTCATAAAGCCCGCTTTGAGCACGACATCGCGAAAACACTCAAACCAAGCACGGGGTGCCTGCTTGAGACCATAAACAGTAAGGCGAAGAAGACATACATGTCCCGGAGGAATATTTGACCCTGGAGGTGGTTGCATATATACGGTCTCTGATAAAAAGCCATGAAAAAAAGTATTTTTGACATCCATCTGGTATAAGGGCTAACGATGAGCAGCAGCGACCGCAAGGAGAGTACGAACAGTGGGTATCTGAGCAACAGGAGCAAATGTCTCCTCATAATCAATACATTATTGCTAAGTAAAACCTCGAGCCACTAAATGAGTTTTTCGACGTTCAATGGTGCCATCAGGACGAAACTTGATCTTATAAACCCATTTACTACCAACAAGAGAGATCCCAGGAGGACAGGGAACAACATCACAGGTATGAGTTTGCTAAAAGGCTTAAAATTTCTCAGTCATAGCCTGTCGCCACTCTAGAATTTGAACTGCCTCTTGGAAGGACTTTGGCTCAACAATAGTATGAATGGCAGCAAGAAAGTTATAAAAGATAGGTGAATAGGAAGTAACCGAAACATACCGGACAAGCATAACATGTGGGCGTTTACCTCGACTAAGAGCAAGAGGAACCTCAGGCGGGAGAGATGCTGGCACAGGTGCGTGGAGATCAACAGTATTTTCTAGAGTGAGAGTTGTGTCCACGGGATATGGATTAGATGGTGTAAGAGAAGGCTCGGGTGAGGAAGAGTCAACAGAAGGAGAGTGAGAGATGTCAGGGAGATCTCGAAAGAAAAACTGAGGTAAGAAGTAGGTGATGCAGTTAACAGGGAAGCATGATCAGTAGAGTGGAGGAAATTAAAGTCATCAGAAGCAGAATAATATGAAGAATCTTCTTCGAACTGAACATGACGAGATATATGAACTCGACGAGTTGCGGGATCATAACAATGATAACCTCGATGTTCTGAACTAATTCCTAAATAAACACAAGAAACAGCTTTGGGAGACAATTTATCACGTTCGTGAGATGGCAAAAGAACAAAACATCGACAACCAAAAACGCGAACTAGATCGTAACGGGGAGGATGAGTATAAACACGACTATAAGAAGTAGCACCGAAAAGAGAGCTAGATGGAGTGATATTAATGACATGAGTCGTGGTGAGAATAGCCTCAGTCCAAAAACGACGAGGAATAGAGTAAGAAATGAGCATTGATCGAGCAGTATCAAGGATATGACGATGTTTGCGTTCAGCAACACCATTTTTGCTCATGAGTGTAGGGACATGACTGTTGAAAGATAGTCCTATGAGAGGACATGATAGAACGCATGGTAAAGGATAGGTACTCTTTGACACAATCAGAACGAAAAACTTTAATACGAGATTGTCATTAAGTGAAAATCATAGCAGTGAAGACTTGATAAGCAGTAAGTACGTCAGAGCGATTCTTAAGTAGGTAAACCCATGTAAAACGAGAGAAATCATCGATAAAGCTAACATAATATAAGTAGCCAGATGAAGAAGGCAAAGGAGCTGGCCCCCAAATATCAGAATATACTAAATCAAATAAGGAAATGGATACGGATGTACTCATTTTAAATGGTAAAGTAGTGAATTTAGCTAATTTGTAACCAGTACATGTCTCAATACTAGATTTAGATGATACAGGACTAAGTACTCCAAACTGAATAAGACTCTCCAGTCTTTTATTAGACACATGACCAAGTCGTCTATACCATAAATTGACTGGAAGCGAGGTAGAGGGTTTTGACAAATGAAGAGAAGCAACAAGAGAACGTGAACGTATGGACTCTGGAAGGTGAAGATATTCTAAAAAATACAGTTTGTGCCTCCTACGACCCGCCCTAACCGTCTTGCCTGTTTGTGGATCCTGCATAATACAAGTATCAGAAGAAAATGAGACAAACAGGCCCGCCATGCATAAAGAGCTAATAGAAATTAAATTCAAGCACAACTGAGGAGCCACATAGACGGGACCAAGTGTTAGATGACCAGATGGATTATTTTATAGGGTAATAGAGACATACTAAGTAATGGATAATGGTTGTCCAGTAGCTGTGTAGATAGGAGGAAGAGATGATGAAGTAAAGACAGAGGATAAAAGTGAGGTATTATAAGTCATATGAAAGGAACAGCCAGAGTCAAAAATCCAGAGATTATTCATACCAGAGACCGAAGGATTAGCTGAAGAATCAGCAAAATACATACCAGAGAGTTGTGCGGCGGATGTAGAAGTGATATGTTGAAAAGCATCAAGTTGACGGCGAAGACTTTCAATAGCTTGAATAGTAGAGTCTGAAGTAGTAGAAGGTATAGTATTGGCCAGCAATCCTGGTGTACAAGAGGGTTGAGACTGAGGGGGTCGCCGACCACAACCAGTACCTGAGGAACGTAACTCAGGATGAAGCTTGAAGCATGTCTCAATGCGGTATCCTTCCTTCTTGCAATATTTGCAAGAGAGCTTAGATCGAGCATGTGGAGAGGGAGCCTGTGGAGAAGTATGATTCATAACAGGAGTAGTGACAGGTACAGACAAAACAGTCTTGAGTGAAGAGGTAGGAGTGTCTGTTGACAAATTGAGTCGTGTTATCTGTTGTCGGGTCTAATAAACAGTGAGAGCTCCTATAACTGAGGCTAAAATCGAAAATTAAGGCTGATGAAGTAGTTGATCAGTCATAGTTGAATATTCAAGAAGGGACTGAAACAGTTGATGCACCTCATGTCGTTCGCACCAGGCTAGTCAGTCTTCATATGTAAAATTACGTCCAGGAAGCATGGAACGTAACTCTGTCCAAAAAGCTTGCATTTGTCTAAAATAGGACTGCAGAGATTAACTATATTTGCGTTGTAGAGCAATGCGTTGCAGAAGATATGCCTCCCGTGCACCAGAGCACAGTGTGAAATGCTCAGTGAGACGAGTCCACATGGCCCGAGCAGAGGGAAGCGAGCCAATCTTGACAGTGAAACCAAAGCCAACATAGCGAGTGAGATAATCCATGACACGAAATTCCTGCAATTGCCACTCTGAACTCTCCTTGACATAGAGAGCACGAGCAGTCTGAAGATTGACATCACCACTACTAGAGACAATAGTACTGGATGAAACAACAGTGCTGATGGACGATGAAACTGGTCCCGTACTGGTGAGATGATCAAGCAAATCAGCGCCACGTAAGGCATTGGTGACAATGATGGATCATCCTGCCCAGTCACTTTGATCATTGAGGGGCAAAGATGGTTTTCGAATCTTCTCTAAATGAGCCATAACAGCAATGTTGAGACGTTAAGACATCGAGATGCCGTTACTGACTGCGAAACGACAATGTCGTTCGTTTGAGGCCGAGAGACGACTTGAAACGATGATGTCGTTAATTTGAGACCGAGAGACGGCCTTGAAACGGCAATGCCGTTAAAATAGAACCTGAAGGTTAGAATAAAACCCGAAGGTTTAAAATAGAACCCGAAGGTTAGAATGAAACCCAAAGGTTAAACGAGAACGCGAAACATGTTAAGAGGCCGCAAAGCGGCAATGCCAAAATATCTGGCAGATGAACGCAAAAAAAAACACATTAAACGGCTACAAAGCAACAACGCCAAGATTTAACAAAAGAACACAGAAGCATTAAAAATTTTATTAGAAGGGAAATAGACATATCTCTGATACCATGTTAAAGTAAGAGAGAGAGAATCTTGGGTAAATTTCCCTTGAGTTGAATATTGAGTATGCACATATATTTATACAAGTAGATAAGTGTGAGGTGTGTTCTCCCAAGCAATGTGGGACTAAAACCCACTACAATACACTATTATCAATAGGTGTTATGCTGATTTGTATGGTGTTCATCATTTTGAGGGGGGATTATCTAATAAAAGATCTAAATCCAAGTCAAATTCCAAAGATTTTGCACGAACCTTACTTCAAAATTCAATTCAGAGCTTCAAAAATTAAAGAAGAATCCCAATTTAGATCTCTAGGGCTATTGTTATATTTGGGGAAAATAAAAACAAAGTTAATGAAATTTAACCATTCGGTGGCTTAATTTAGGCAAGGGGTATTTTAGTTTTCTGTTTTCTGTGGAAAGAATGATGATGTTAGTGGACCTTAAACGGTGGAAACTATATGGTATTTAAGTGGAGGAAAATACAGCTGAGGGTATTGAAGTGTAAACATGATAAACTATAAGGTACTTAAAGTGCAATTTACCCATGTTTAAAGTGAAATTGACTGACAAATCAACTTCGTGCTGTCAATAAGACCCTAATACATGACTCTTGAAGCTCAAGCTTAGCATGTTAAGTGACTTTGAATTGTGTCCAATCAAAATAAAGCTGATAGCTTCAATCCTAGCAAACAGTAACATGTGACATACATCAAGAGAACTGATGCTGGTAATACCCCATGTGCTGTTTCTTGGTGTAAATTTGTTAGGATAACAAAAAAGTTATACAGTATATAATTCTACCGAACGTTAAAAAAAACTCCTTAAACACAAAAATTGAGAGAAAATGCTGTAATTGGTGAAATATTAATGACTGAATAAAAAAGTGGGTATAATATAGAAAACATGTCTTTATATAAACAAACCTTAATTTAAGAAAGTACAGAAATGTCCAAATCAAATAATACATAAATAACAGAAAAGATAATGCCTAAAATTTCTAAGGTCCATACTGTTGTGCTCTAATACCAATTGTTGTTGAAAAGCGTGTCGAGAAACCAAACCAAACGCCGATCAAAGAGGACCAAAACCAACCAAAATCAATGCACAAACAAAACACCAATTTTAACGTGGTTCGACAAGTTGCCTACGTCTACGAGGCAAGGGGATGGGGTTTTCACTAATAGAGAAAGAGTACAAACTGAGATTACAAATCACTCGAAGGAGCAAACTAATCTCACCAACAAAACTCTTAATCTCTCCAAAATAAAACTCTAATCAAAAGCCCAAAAAAATACCTCTTTTCGTGCTCCAAATATCCCCCAATCAATGCTTAATCAAAAAGCCTAAGAAACCCTAAAAAACATGTCTCTATTTATAACAAAACACAATCCTAAATAGATTAGGATTCTAAAAACGAGTCTGTCACACCCTGGTGTGGCACACACCACACCTATGACAAATAGGGCAAATTCTGCCACACCAGGGTGTGACAGACACCACACCCATGGCAGATAGGACAGATTTTGCCACACTCATGGCAGACACTACACCAGGATGTGGTGGAGCTTGTTTTGCTTATTCTTCACGTTTTTCTCAATTCCTTCCTCAATTCCTTCGTTGTTTTCACAATTTTCCACCTCGACGAAGTTTTTCCAAAACAGAGCCGACACCAACCAAACCAAATGTCCCACTTGTTACGTCCAGGACGTCGTGGAAACCCTTCATGATAACAGACTTAATCCACAACAAGTCGAGACCCAAATGAGAATGCGAACACTCTCCAAACGTTGATGTCTACTCACCAAATCGGCTGCATCAAAACTGACTGCCTACGTATCCTCTTGCTCAAGGAATCAAGTCTTCACGTAGTTCACCCAAATGGCCTCCAAAGGCCCTCAATCAAATAGAAAAGTCTACAACTCTTCCCTAATATCGCCAACGGATCTGCAACTGATAACGGCCCCAAACTGATACAAATCAAACACGTCCATCTGAGGTGAACCAATGATCGTATCCAAATCATGTCCACCAGCTACAACCGAATCCAAAACCAATCCATCATCTGCATCCGAAATCAAATGATCCCCAACCTATGTCATCTCAACTGGAATCCCAAATGACGCAATATGATCTGGAGTATGTGGAATAAGTTCCACCCAATGTGAAGTAGCATCACCCTCCACCTGCTACGATATCCAAATAACCTGATCAACACTCTCCACCTGCTGAGAGTCAAAAGTGACATTCCTGCTCAGAACAAAATCAGAAGCTCCCAAACGATAATCAAATAAGCCTCCAAATCCCAAACGCGCAATCAGATCAAATCTCACATCCTCGATGTGACCAAATACTGGGTAACCAAATATCCGACGCTAACCAAAATCTGAAGCAGCTCCATCAGATCTAATAACTCCTAATATAGCAGTCGGCAACCTATGACTAAAATGATCCAAATATGTCGAAACCTCAGAACCAGAACCAATACTCGATAACCAACGTCGATCCTCCTCCAGAAAGGAACGACTCATCGAAACTGTCATCTCATCTCGTCGCCCCAAAATCTCCACATCAATGAAGTGTTTCAAGTTGTCATGAGCTCAGCACAAACGTAAGAAATGACCCCTACCAAAGCTAGAACAACGAGTTACCTTTCTACCAATACACTTCTTCCAATTATTGTTGACTTCTAGGACTTTACACCTATAGGAACTGGTCGCGACCTAATAATACCTAGAACAATCACCAACTATGAAAACTACAAAACGATTATCTCCCAATGATGTTTTTTTGGAAGGCCCCCAAATGTCTGACTGAACACCTCCTAAAAGACCCCTCGCTCGATGGATAGAAGTGTCAAACTCCATCATGATCTTGTTCATCCCAATGTGCTCAAAGGACTTCCATCTACAGGTCAAAACACTCCTCAACAACCTATGCACGGCATCACCAATCAAATACCCCAGCACCAAACTACGCCACAATCTAGCCAAATCTAATGAAATCGTCAGAGCTCTATCAATCACCATGCTCCCAAGCAAATAGTATAAGTTACTCCTTCTGACGCCCTTCATCACAATCATGGACCCAAATGTAACATTCAAACGTGCATCCGTCAAGGTCATCCTATAGCCTGCTACCTCCAAAGCTCCAAGTGAAATGATGTTCTTCTTCAACTGAGAAACGAACCTCACTCCAACCAACTCCCGAATCACTCCGTCACTCATTCTAATCTGAACGGTGCTAATACCACCAATAGGACATTCATGATCATTACCCATGAGCATGAAATCCCCTCTTTCCAACTCCTGAAAGCTGAAGAACTAATCCCTCCTAGGACAAATGTGGTATGTAGCACCCGAGTCCAACATCCACTCTGTAAAGTTAGCAACACAAACTGACGGTAGTGCAGACAACGAATAGCCTGAAGAATCCGAATCTGAATTGTTACCACTAGTCTTGACAACATTCACCTCTGAAGCTTGTACAATTTTTCCCTTATTCTTCTCGGCTCGATCTAACTTTGGGCATTCAGCTTTTTAATGTTCATCCTATTTACAAAAAGCACACTGATTCCTACGAATTTCAAGATGTGTCCCTCTAGACTGTGACCTACCTCGGTTTGGACCATTTGCTCTTGCAACCAATGCCCCGTTACCGGCTCAATAGAAGTCTCATTGTCCTTCTTCCTAAGTTGGTAATTCACTAATACAGCGGTGACCTCACTATATGAAAGAGATGTCTTCCCATTAATAAGAGTAAGGACAAACGTCTCATATTTCTCGTCAGACAAGGAACTTAACAATAGCAACGTTTTGTCCTCATCTTTAATAATAACATCTACATTCGCCAAATCTGCAAGAAGCTTCGTGTAGTGGTTCATGTGATCAATAATGGATGTCTCATTCTTCAAGTGGAAGCGATAAAGCCTCATCTTCAAATGCAAGCGGTTTTCGACGCTTTGTCGAGTACTTGCTCTCTAGGACTTCCCAAATCTTCTTAGCTGAAGTCTCATTCATCACATCATATTTTAGATCTTGAGTGAGACAATACCTAATCACACCACACGCTGTCCGATTTATCTTTTTCCAAACCTTCTCATCAATATCGTCTGGTTTCTCGTCCAACTCCAACGTATCTTCCAAATTCTGCGCATTGAGCGCATCCAAGACTTCGCATCGCCAAAGTCCAAAATTGTTAGTGTCATTGAACTTCTCTACGTCAATCTTCATCGAGTGGATACTCAAACTTTGGACGATCTTCACACCTGAAGAACCACCCTCAACTCCCTCTTTCTCGGCCATAATCCTCAACGCACCAACAACCAGTGCGGAAACAAACGAAGAATAGATCCAAAACAGAGAAAAGAAAGAAGCTTTACCAAAAAGATCTCACCTTTCTCGCCAACTAAAACCCTAGACGAGCTTTCCAAATCGATCTACTCCTCCAAATAGCCCAAGCGTAGCCCGAACTCTGATACCAATTGTTGTGCTCTAATACCAATTGTTGTTGAAAACCGTGTCGAGGAACCAAACCAAACACCGATCAAAGAGGACCAAAACCAACCAAAATCAATGCACAAACAAAACATCAATTTTAACGTGATTTGGCAAGTTGTCTACGTCCACGGGGCAAGGAGGATGGGGTTTTCACTAATAGAGAAAGAGTACAAACTGAGATTACAAATCACTCAAAGGAATAAACTAATCTCACCAACAAAACTCTTAATCTCTCCAAAATAAAACCCTAATCAAAAGCTCAAGAAAATACTTTTTTTGTGCTCCAAATATCCCCCAATCAATGTTTAATCAAAGCCCAATCAAAGCCTAAGAAACCCTAAAAACGTGTCTCTATTTATAACAAAACATAATCCCAAACAGATTAGGATTCTAAAAACGAGTCTGTCACACCATGGTGTGACACACACCACACCCATGATAAACAGGACAGATTCTATCACACCAGGGTATGATAAACACCACACCCATGGCAAACAGGACAGATTCTGTCACACCCATGACAAACACCACACCAGGGTGTGGTGGAGCCTGTTTTGCTTATTCTTCACGTTTTTCTCAATTTCTTCCTCAATTCCTTCGCCGTTTTCACGCATACACCCCTCAAATAGTTGAATTGAAAAAACTGGGACTTCAAACAAAGCTTATATAGTAAATTGGAAGTACAAAAGCTAAAATTAGCTTTTTTTCCCCTCCTTGCTTACACTTGCTCCAATTTCTTCATAAAAATTTCAAAATAATCTCTGTATCAATTTTGGCAAAATTTTTGTTGCTAATCTTTAATTATAATTTCTAGATCCAACTCTATTCACAACACTTACTACTTTGTCATTTGGCAAAGATCATTTAGAGCTCTTGTAAACTTAAGTGAATTGGAGTTTTTTGTCCACCAACTTTTTTAGCCACAGATTTTGCTTGATATTTGTGCTAGCATATAATACAAATCAATGCACACCTCTCAAAGATAATCTAGGCGTGTAGCCAAAATCTCAAAAAAAAATCAAGGGATAAAAAGGTTGACGGACAAGAGATTTTATATCGGTGTTGTCAATGTGCGAGGCTCAATGTGGGGCGCAAAGCATATTTACACGCACATACGCAAAGCACAACGTAATGCACGTGCCCAAGTGATACAAGGCGCACACCGCACATAATTTTTCAAGATATATAATCAAGCACAAAAGAACATGTTTAGGAATTCACATAAAAATATGTTAGGATAAATAATATCTTACTACAAGATCAAAATATAAGGTCTTAATTTCTAATGCTAACCCCAACATAGTAGCAAAATTCATAAATTTTTAAATCAAATGTCAAATCAAGACTAATATTCAAGCAAATGATAGTTATGGTCCTCAATTGAAGGCCACTAAAAAGGCCTAATGGATTTATTTTGCTTTTTAGGATACAGGTTATCGAGTATAAAAACTCAATTGAAATGTTAAGAAACAAAACTATATGAGGGTATATATTACATGCGCCATGCGCAAAATCAGAATGTATGCGAGGCGCAAAAGGCGTTGCTGCATCAGATGCGGAGCGCTCTGCCACCACCCTGTATCTCACAAGGCGCATGAGGCACAGTGGCGCGCACACCTTTGAAAACACTATTCTATATACTTAAGTTTATTAGCCTGGATGTGTAGCAAAAATCTCAAAAAAAATAAAAATCAAGGGATAAAAAAGTTGACGGACAAGAGTTGTAGGCATATAAAATTGCTTATAGGTCCCTTAGCTCAGCTCGGCACAAACCGACGAACCAACGAGCAAACGAGGCGAACGAGACATCGACGAATCGCACGCAAGCCACGGAATACATCCGTTCGCATTCGGATGGCCCAGGAGTCAACCGAGTCCATCCCAACCAGGGAAACTCGGACGAATCAACGAATCGGAATCAAGTCAAGTTTCGGACTCGAAGCTCAGAAGCGGGATTACTGCCCTAATCAGGATCCAGTTTACTAGCAAAATCAGGAATCGGATTTACTTGCCCTAAATCAGGATCCCAGATTATTTACTTGCCAAAATCAGGAATCAAGATTTACTGCCTAAAATCAGGATCCAGATTTTACTGGCCAAAATCG
>NC_033796.1:5561466-5621785 GCF_001876935.1 Asparagus officinalis
GAGAATATTTTCTAAAAATATTTCTTAAGAATAACTCAACAAACTACTGCCCGCGTCGACAACGCGTCACAAATAAAGACTCAACCGCCAGCAAATCGATGGTCAAGTTCTACGACGCCTTAAGATCAAAAATCAGCGAATCTGACTCAAGATCAAATTTCCGACAAACGGTCAGAACAATAAAATGCAGCCACCGGCGAACCCTTACAGACATTTCGACAAAGCACCGAATAAGCACTGACAGGATTGAAGAATCAAGAACGCGAAATCATTCCAAGGTCTCATTACACCGACTGAAGGGTGGGAGCGCAATCATATCCAAAGTATTCCAGGCCACTCTTCTATAAAAGAACGAGACTGAAATACTTAAAATTGCTTATTAGCGTCCTTAGCTCTGAGCTCGCGCACAAACGGCACCAAACCAACGATTTGCGCGACGAGATCGACGCAATCGCACCGCCATAGCCACGGAATACATCGTTCGCCATTCGCGAATCGGCCAAGCAGCTCAACGCAGTCATCCAACCAAGGCGAAACTCCGGACGAATCCACGATCGAATCAAGATCAGTTCGCACTCGAACTCAGCAAGCGGATTTACTGCCTAAATTCAGGATCCAGATTTACTGCCCAAATCTAGGCAATCGCCGCATTTACTGCCTAATCCAGCGCATACCAGATTTACGTTGCCAAATCAGCGAATCAGATTTACTTACCTAATCAGCGATCCCCAGATTTACTGCCCAATCAGGAATCAGCATTTACTGACCTTAATCAGCGATCCAGATTTACTGCCCTAATCAGGATCCAGATTTACTGCCAAATCCAGCGAATCAGATTTACTGCCTAAATTCAGGATCCAGCATTTACTGCCTAATCAGCGAATCCAGCATTTTACTGCCAAATCAGCCCGAATCAGATTTACTGCCAAATCAGGATCCAGATTTACTGCCCAAATCAGGAATCAGATTACTGCCAAATCGGGAATCGGACTTACTGCCCAAATCAGAGTCTAAATCAACCGAATCACGGACAGAACGCAAAGGTGCGAAACAGCAGCAAAACCAAACACCCGGAGGGCTCCCTGCGAAACCAAGTCACCGAGCGCGGCTACGAGCCACCAAGCCGCAGCCCCACCAAGTGGCTGCGCCTCCGGGTGCGCGCAGCCCACCTTGGGCTGGCTCTCGGCCACCTCCGAGCCACCAAATGCGTGCCTCGGAGCCGCCCAGCCACCTCGTAGGTGGCTCGGCCCCTCGAGCACCCAATGGTGGCTCGGCAGGAGGCCGCCAGCCACCTACCTTGGTGGCTCGGCGCGCCACCAAGGGGCTCGGCCACCACCCGACCCACCAAGAGGTGGCTCGGGCTTGCGCCGAGCCACCTCTTGGTGGCTCGGCATGAGCCGAGCCACCTTGGCAGGTGGCCGGCCACACCCTTGAGCTGGCCACACGTGACCACATCGGCCTACCGGACAGGTAACCCCCTGAAGAGCCTTATAAATAGGCCAAGGGCGTTCTTCATTTCAAAAGGTTGGAAAATTTTGCGAGAGGCCGAAGCCCTGCTGGATTGCGAGACTCGCAACTTAAAAAAAGATTGCCGAACTTTGCGGACTTGGGACTCACTCCTTCAGATCTGGACCGTGCTCGGCGATCATCAAACGTCAAATAAGGCAGGTGTTCGAGAGCGCAGGTCAGATCTCAGATCTACCAGGGCATACTCCGCGATCTAAGCTTGCGTCTACTTAGATCCGAAGATCTGGGACGATTGTTCCTGGCTGAAACAATTCCTCCCCGGCTATTATCTTCCTTGCCGCTCGAAATAATTACCCGTCCTACTGCGATACATCCGAGACCGGATCTTAGATCTCCGGTTCCGTGTGGTCCACGGCACAAACAACCCCGGCGCAGGCAAAGAACCCACAAGCAGCGACCGCAAAAGCAGGAGCTCGCGATTCGTTCGCACACAAAAGGAGAAAAGTTGTAATTTCATTTCTTTTTTATTTGATTTTCGTTGTAACCGGATCTTATAAAAAGACCGGATCTTTTGTAACTCAAAAAGTTATAACTCAAGATGACAATGGAATCGATTAATGAAGAATCCTGCTGAACTCGGAGACTCAGATCCAAACAAGATTCAAACTTTAGGACTTCAAGGACTTGCTCATCCAGATCTGGTGCTCGGCGACGCTCAACAGCCCAAATAAGGCAGGTGTTCGAGAGGACCAGATCTTCAGATCTCTACGCGTACGAACTCCGGATCTAGCTTGGTCTTAGATCCCGAGACTTGAGCGATTGTTTCCTTGGTGAATCAATCCCTCCCGGCTATTATTTCCTTCGTAGAATAATACCCGTCGTACTCGTAGATCCGACCGGATCTAGATTCGGCGCGGTGTGTCCACGGCACAAACAACCGTCACGGCGCACGGCAAAGAAACCCATTACAACGCGAGCCGACCGCAAAACAGCGAGCTCCGCGATTCGTTCGACACAGAAGGAGAAAAGTTGTAATCTTTTTATTTTTCTTTGATTTCATTGTAACGCATCTTATAAAAGACCGGATCTTTGTAACTCAAAAAGTTATAACTCAAGATGACAATGGAATCAATAACAAAGAAAGCAACGAATTTTCCCGCGAACAAGAGCTTCTTTATACTTAAGTTTATTCTAGCTTTACTCCTCCCGTAAAGTATACATTTAAGATGGGGCAAAATGCAAACAAAACTTCTACTATTTCCTGTTTTGTACGAAACTATTGTTATTTACTAAAAGGCAACAAAAAAACGTCTAACCTATTGTTATAGAAATTTCTCATGCTTGCTTGTGAAACTTCGGTTGGAATTTTATTGATTGAGAACTCCTATATTCTTGAAGGAAAGATACTAGATCTTTTTATTTTGATTCATTTGATAAATGATACTATGAAAAAGAGGATATTGATGAAAGTGTTTATAACCTTTATGTAAATATTCCTTATAAGATGTGCAAAATTTTGTTCTGTATTCGCTAACGTACCATTTTTTGTTGTTAGGTGAAAGTGATCTCAGCAACGGTTATCTGGAGACACCAATCGAAGGGATACCTGGGCTGCAGAAAATGCGTTTGAAAAATCTATCTACATTTATTCCCACAACTGACCCCAATGATGTTGTCCTCAACTTCATTAAAGATGAGTCTGAAGAAGCTCATCGAGCAACTGCTATCATACTAAACAATTTTGATCCATTGGAAGTTGTAGTTCTTCAAGCAATCCAAGCTATAGCGTGTCAGGACCTGATGAACAGCTGTCAATCGCGCCAAAGACCTCAGAAGCTTGAAGACTTGTGGCTTGAGAAGTTGGGGGCTGATACGCAAAGATTGGGGTTATCATGCAAAGACTTTAAAAGTTCAAGGGCTTGTAATAAATGTTCTGTTGCAATTGTTTCTGTTTTTTGTTTGTTTTTCTGTTCGGCTGTGCACTGTTCGTGCACGTGCACAAACATTAGTTCATTGAATCCGTTTGTATAAATTGAGAACTTGTACACAATCAAAGGTAGCATATGAATGAAATTAGAATTGTTCTTCTTCTCAAATTTAACCTATGTTCCTCTTCTCTCTAAACTTCTTCCTCTCAATCTCAATTCTCTCTCACTTACTGTCTACATCTCTCTCAACTATCTCAATTTTCTCTTCTTGAAGTTGTTTCAGGTTCAACCATGGCCAGAATTGAAGCTAGGGGAATCGACAGAGGATTCATATCCTCACAATCAAATTGACCTCAATTCTTTCTAAACTTCTTCCTCTGTCGATTCCCCTAGCTTCAATTCTGGCCATGGTTGAACCTGAAACAACTTCAAGAAGAGAAAATTGAGATAGTTGAGAGATGTAGACAGTAAGTGAGAGAGAATTGAGATGAGAGGAATAAGTTTAGAGAGAAGAAGAACAGAGGTTAAATTTGAGAAGAAGAACAATTCTAATTTCATTCATATGCTACCTTTGATTGTGTACAAGTTCTCAATTTATACAAACGGATTCAATGAACGGATGTTTGTGTACGTGCACGAACAGTACACAGCCGAACAGAAAAACAAACAAAAAACAGAAACAGTTGTAACAGAACATTTATTACAAGCCCTTAAACTTTTAAAGTCTTCGCATGATAACCCCAATCTTTGCGTATCAGCCCCCAACTTCTCAAGTCACCAGTCTTCAAGCTTCTGAGGTCTTTGGCGCAATTGACAGCTTTACCATAGGGCCTCTGCACTTGCTCTGTCGCCCAATTCCTGACAACAGCCCATTGAACTTCATCGGGTCAAACCTATGGAAACAAGAGGCCAACTGCTTGGAATGGTTGAACGGAAGAGAGAAACGATCTGTTGTGTATGTAAGTTTTGGGAGCTTAGCAGTTCTGACGAACAAGCAACTGGTAGAAATTGCAACAGGGCTAGCTAACAGCGGGCATGCCTTCCTAATGGTGGTCAGACGCGACATCTTGAAACAAGATGGTTCAGATTTTATGCTCGAAGACTTATTGATCCAGACAAGCGGAAGGGGTCTGCTGACAGGCTGGTGCCCGCAAGAAGAAGTGCTCACGCACCCATCGGTAGGAGGGTTTTTTACTCACTGCGGATGGAACTCGATGTTGGAGGGCATAAGTGCGGGTGTGCCGATGATATGTTGACCTCAAGCCGTGGATCAAGCGACAAATTGCCGACTTGCTTGCACTCATTGGGGGATCGGAATAGAAATCGGCAATGTCGTGAAGAGAGACGTAGTAGAGAAAGCGGTCAGGGTACTGATGGAGGGCGAGAGAGCGGAGGAGATGAGGCAGAAGGTTTCGGAATGGAAAAGGTGCGCAATTGAGGCAGCCGAATCAGGCGGCCGGTCTGCCTTAAATTTGGAAAGACTGATCAAGGATGTTCTTCTAAATGACAAGAAATGCGTCTGATTCTGATAACCTCTATCACTGAGAAAATCGAACATAGGCATGAAAATTAAACACATGTGATGTGAAGTTTGTTAGGATTGATTCCTCAGTACAAAACTATCAAGTTGAAGTTCTAGTGTTTATGATGATAGAACACGGATGTCAATAACACCTGAATTGATCAAAATAAGGGCGGACGACCATCGTACCGTAATCAGCGAGCTCAGCAATGGCGATAACATCGAGATAACCAAGCATTGAAGTTCATCGATCTCGGAGTCGCTGCTCTCTCTCTCTCTTGATTTGATGATAGGGTTAGGGTTAGGGTTTTGGTTTTGGATGGGGGAGACGAAGATTTTTTTTTTTTTTCTTCCCTCTAATTTTTGGTAGAGGATGAAATTGAAACTCTTGATGTAAAATTTAATAATATGATAAGATAATTATATCTTTATGATATTATATTAATATATAAATGGCTAAGATATGATTTTTTATGGGGATAACTGTTCAGATACACTCGAAACTCTATTAAGCATCTCACTTATGAATTGTATGGGCCTAAAGCCTGTTAACCACAAGTATTAATATAGTTTCCTTATTATGATGTCCTAAACTAAAAGCTAAGAAAATAAAAGCAATTTGTCATGGAGAGATTTAGGGGCTGTTTGGTTGCACACTTTTTGAGAAAACTTTTCTCAAAACATCTGACAATGGTAAATTTGTAATTAAAATTTTTTCAGAGATTTCTGTAAATTGTGTTTGGTTCAACAAAAAATTTACAGAAATATTTTCTATAAAATATTAAAACCTACCAAATTTTACAAAAAGCAATTTCCTCTCAAAATGAGAGGAAATCACCAGAAATCTAACACATACCATATTTAATTAAAAACCTACCAAATCTTGTTATTTTCTATAAAGTTATGAGCTATTTTCTTGTTTTGAACCAAACAAGCAAAGTACAAAAAACAAGAAAATTAGTACTTTTTGATTTCTCAAAATTTTTCCTATAATTTTTTAAGAAATACAAGGAAATCATATTTTAGGTGGAAAATATTTCCTATAATTTCTAGAAATTGAACCAAACACCCCCTTAGATCCTCTCCAATTACCATCAATTGAAGAGAGCCCAATTACCACCAAACTTTCTTGTTGATTTCAATTTTAAGGGGCATGATAAGGCCACTTCACTATCACAATAATGATTTTATTTTATTTTTCAAAATAGTGACTTTCAAGTTTCTTTCAAAAAGACTTCGCATTAGTCTCAACCGATATATGATAAAACACACTAACGTTGATCCACATCATTTATAACCGATCGCCTTTCTGTGTTGTTTCTAACATTCTTTATCAGTTATATCTTCTGGCTTAGCTTCATCTCCCTCAATACGGTCATGATCTTTACAATACATAATATCTTCCATCTTAGACTTCTATATGTGTCAATTGGAACCATTCAAATTTATCATTGTGCAAAAACCCTCCATCTTTTTTATCCCAAAGCACGCCTTGAATCAGGGCTTTGATACCACTTGTTAGGAATTCTATGGAGATTAATTTGCGGAATTAAACACGAAACGAACAACTGCATCAATGAAAATACCACACGCAAACAAACACCAATATTTAACGTGGTTCGGCAAATCGTGCCTACGTCCACAAGACAAATTAGAGAGTAATATTCCATTATCAATCGAGAGTACAATCCCTCAAAGTTACACCCAAACTTGAGGATCAAATCACAAAGATAATAATACAGTGTTACCTCTAGGGCACCAAAACCCTAAAACCCGTCTCACCACAAATCTTCAACTCTCACAGAGAAATCAATATCATATCCTCGACGGCATTGTCGTCCTTAAGACAATGGCTTTTAAATCACTGCAATTTGACAACCGAGGTATGTGGAATCTTAATATCTCTCTCTCTCTCTCTCTCTCTCTCTCTCTCTATTTCTCTCTCCTCGGATTAATATTATTCTCGGGTCACTGTAGCACCCAAAAAAAATCTCAAGATGATGATCTTCACGTGCCCCAATTCCTTTAATAAAGGAATTTTTATCTCTAGGTCCTCCTAATTGACATTATGAATAGGTATCTCAAATCCTTTTCCTAGTAGGATACAGCTAATTTGACCTAGTTCTTGTGGGACTCAATTGGGTTGGACCCACAGCAAGAGAAAGGAAAAATAACCTAACAAAATATGTTAATGTTGGAACTGAGATGCAACCTGAGGGGTGGGTTAAATAGGATTGCTACAGTTTTTTGACTAATCTCAGATGATGCAGCGAAAATAAAATATGTGAAAAACTTAAAGCAACCAACACCGGAACACATGATTTTTATAGTGGTTCTAATTAAATTTCTACATTCACACTTCCTTCTCGCGAAGGGCCTCTTCACTGTAACAGAGTTCTTCTAAATCACAACCTGATTCAGCAGATTTTACAAATAGGATATTAGAATCTACCCAAAACCAATCGAAATACCCAAGTCCTTACAATTACTAGAAAAGACCTAGTTTTAGATAGTCACCCTTAATTCATCTGGCTTGTTCTTGTGCATATGATTCCATTGCTTACCCTCCTCACACGTCTTACATTTTGGGACTATGCTGGTCTCCTTAAAGATTTCAGGTCATCATCCGTCCTCCATTGTCGATGCACGGGCAATATTTTCTCTCACGACTTAGCTAATTTCTCTCACGACTCATCTCATATCATCCAATAAAATAAACCAAACAAAAGAAATTGGTCACATCATCCAACTCATCTCATCTCCATCACATCTCATCTTTAAAAATCACTCACATAATCCAATAATATTGTGACAACTCATCTCATCTCATCTCCATTTCATCTCCACCCATTTCCTCCAAAAAAACAAGGAAATTGATTTCCTTAAGTGTGGGTCACATCATCCAATAATATAATGACAACTCATCTCATCTCATCTCATCTCATCTCCTATTTTTAAGAATGAACCAAACACAAGAGAAAAACCTATTTATAAGAAATAGGTTTCCTATTCTTTGATTTCCTTCTTTTTTAACCAACCAAACAACCTCAAAATAACTTTTCTTAAAAAACACTCACATCATCCAATAATATGGTGACAACTCATCTCATCTCATCTCCTATTATTTGATTTCCTTCTTTTTTTAGCCAACCAAACAACTATAAAACAATTTTTTAAGAAAATAAGTTTCCTATTTCTTGATTTCCTTTTTTTTTAGGGCAAGCAAACAGCCCCTTATTCTCGGACTCCATTGAGGGACTTCCAGATTTTATCTGTAATCAAATTGTCTCTGATGTCATATAATAGAATCGGTTACTTTCTCGATTCCTCAAAAAAAAAAAAGACATTGAGGGAGGTGGACTACTTCTCGGTGATGGTGATGGAGAGGGAGGGAGACTTGGTGACTTCGGAGATTCTGCTGGCGATGGAGTTGGTGCCATTAATTGAAGGAGCCTTTGACGGTGATCACGAGCGAGAAAGACTGTGTGACGTAGGTAACGGAGATGGTGCGGTCGCAGGATAAAGGAGACGGAGTCCTGGACGACGCTTTCGAAGGTGAAGGTGAAGGTGATGGTCTCACCGATGAAGGAGGCGGAGCTTTCGACGGCGCTAGCTGTTGCCGCTCTGGGCCCGCTAGCTGCTACGTACGGATGATGCAGTTGGTAATGGTGGCGGCCGTTGTGATGGTGACGACGGGTGTGACTCGTGCGCGGGATGTCATCATGTCCAACCGCAGCACGGAAGAAGAAGAAAAGAGCAATTAATTATTTGAGTTAATGATTTGCAAATTGATCATCAAGGAGATTAATTTTGGCTTTATTTATATATAGAATTAAACTATTTATATATAGAATTAAACTATCTACAAACCCTATTCCAATTTTGTGGAAAGATTGCGCGATCTTACAGACTTCTTGTTTTTTGGTACAACCAACTAGCAAGCATTAGAAAGTGAAGTAGAGAGAACCAAGTTTCCGTTTCATGAAGTTGATTTTTGAAGCCAAAAAAAAAAAAAAAAAGCGTCGATGGGATCAATAGTTCGTAGCGTCAAGATATCCGTTGTTAAGATTCTAGTGTCAATATATCCGTTGTTAAGATCATTTTCGCCTAATTATACCAATAAGGAACATAACATTAACTCATGGTTAATGGCTGAACACATGAATTAAACATGATTCGGCTGAAAACATGCTTGTCGGCATTCAGGCCGCGTAGTGCGTAAAAGTTGATTTAGAAGATACATAGTGATTTACTTAAAAAAAAGATGTTTTTGTACACGTGATTATAGAAAATGTAGAAAATGTGTAATATCTCCCATTGGTTTACAGAGAAGATACCTAGCGATTTACGTCGCAACGACTGAAAAGTTTCAAAACAAATTTAGTCTTACAACAGCCTTTATCATAATAAGAACATTTTGGATACCAAAGATGGATTAATAGCTCTTACTTTCATCAAATCTAGCCAGAAATACGACAATGGATGCTGTGGTTTTGCATCTCTTATTGTAACAATTGCACGGGTATCTGTGTTATGAACAACATCATTTACATGATTCACACGTCAAATTCACCTGCATACGATACGCGTATCTAATTCATGAGTGAACAAGAAGGTCCAGTCCTCATTTGGTCAGCAAGAACCTGCACCGGCTACAGAATTCAAGAGATTAGCAACTCATATAATGTGGAATCAGTAGACATGGATGAAGGAGATTATATCTTCTCAGGCATGCATCAAGTGATGACGCAAGCTCATGGCATGATCAGGCAACACACAGCCAAATTGAAAAATATCAAATAATAGCGAGAAAAGGAAGAGAGACGAAAGAGGAGTAAGAAATGGGAAATAGGAAGTCTCAAGGTCTCTTTCTTCTCTACTTTAATTTGATTTTAAGATGAACTTGATGTGCAAAAACAAAATTTTGGACAGTTAACGCCATGACGGGCCATGTCAGAAAACATGGATAATGCCCTCCAATGTCAAATGCATAAACAAAAACATGCTTTGCAACGCTAATGATGATGATCATCATTCCTTTCCTAATGTGGGGGAAAAAATTATCATCGAATGTTGTAGAACTTGCTTCATGATCAATGTGGAAAAACATATTTCATTGTCACAATGGTAGTATAACATAGATAAGTTTTCATTGTCAAGTAATTATGTTTTAGCTTCATGCCTTCAGTCAACTTATATTTTCTCGTAAGTTATCATAATTTATTTGCTGTTTTTTCTAAATTTTTAATTTAAAACACTATATATTAGTGTTTGTTGCTTCCACAAAAGAACAGAAGGACTCAAAATGATATTTCATCTAGTCTTGCTTTGGAGCACCCTTCTGCGTGGCTGCTTACGAGGTGATCTTGATTCTTAGGGAAAAGAAAACTATAAAAGAGATACTTCTGACACAGGAATGTAAATTATTATGTGATGTGAAAGAAATTGTTATGAAGGCTCAAACACAAGAAGAGTTCAAGATATTAATGAATGGTTTAGGACCTATGCTATACTTGGAAGTTTTTACAAACTGACCTTATATAAGTTCTATTGGCACAATCAAATTAAACAGTTGGCACTATGTAGATACGGAAGGAACTAATGCATTTGTGTATATATGAAAGGTCATCATAAAAAAATTTGCATGCATAATATGGTTAAAAAGGGTAAAAGAAATCAAGGGGAGAATAGTTGCAAATAGCAGAAAAATGTTCTAATAAATGTCATTAGTGAAAAACGTCTGTAACCAAATATATGATTTAACTATTTATAACTTGGTCTATTGCATGTCCTGATTGTTGTGCACTATACTTGTACTGTGTTGAATCCCTTGACCAGTGCAATGATGTATCAATAGCTTACAACACTTAAAACGATGAGCATGGGAAGTACCAATATCTGCATGGTGCACAAAGTCATGAGAAAACTTCTGTTGAATGATCCGTTTTGCTTCCTCAACAAGTCTCGTCACAATTTCAGCAGCAGGAAGAATCTCCTTGATGAGGCCAACACCTTGACCAGCATACATCACCATACTCTGAATATCACCTGTCATTGTCGCATTTGGAACCGTGCCAGCAAAGCAGCGTATCTCTTTTTCCTACAAAGCAAACATGCCTCAGAAAATTAACAAACCCTTTAATTTGTTTACAAAAGTTAAGAATTTCATAATACAATTTAAGATCTTTTCCCTCTTGTTTTTCCCATACACAGACATCAAGTATCTGTTTTATGGGGAAAAATGGATGACTTGGAACAGTGGAAAGAGACATTTAGCTTTTCCCCCTCAAACACCGGAGGAAAATCTAATGTTTATACATACAGTATATACACACATGCATGTATAGACTAAACAAGACTAGTGTGTCCTCTACATTATTGGTTGATGTGTCGCTGATGTCGCACACATTTAGGACATTACCGTCCAGATCAACATACCTAAATCATAATTGACGGCTTGCATGTGTGTCATGTCAACAACAAACACCAGCCAACACCGTGGAGGGAAATGTGTGTTTGTGTGTGTGGGTGTGTTGCTTCAAAGATTTGATTTCGAACATTGCTTCAGAATTCTACATATTGGTTAGAAATACAGGAAACTTACTCTTCCATGAATTATTGTATGACCAATGACAGGCTGGTTTTCCTCATTCTCGTGGTCCGGAAGATTCTTCCAATCATTGAAGAAGGAAGTCTGCAGAACGCGATGCGGAGCACCAGGCCACCTTGCACGACCAAATACATTTGTGTACTCAGTTTTATCTAATTCAACCAGACTCTTCTTGTATAAAGGATGGGCAAAGCTTTCTGTACTCGCAAGAAACCTGGTGATGTGTCAAATTTGAGCATCATGATATATTGATAACATATTTTTTATGTGAAAGACATAAATCATAACTAGGTATATTTAACCTAGTTCCGAGGCAGACACCACTAGCTCCAAGGGCCACAGCAGCAACATAGCCACGCCCATCCACAATGCCACCTGCAGCGATGACTGGAATACCACAATCTGAAACTAAGTCTACAACCCTTGGTAATAATGGTAGCAATCCTTCCTGCAAAGAACACAAACAAGAACCAAGGCCATGAGCAAAAAGTTCATACTCTTTAAGTATCCATTATTAGGACTCACTTTCTATGCATATACATTGGTATCCACATCTTATGGAAATGTGGTTATCTCATGCTCTGAAGCACGGATTCGCCCCCGGAGGCCACGAATCCGTGTCCGACTCGAATCGGACACGGATTCGTCACGACACATGCACGACACGTGTCGGACACGGTCAATCCGTGTCTGACACGGGTCAACGGTCAAATTAGGCTCGGACACGGTCAAAGGAGCTCGGACACGGCTCAGATTCGCCGAAGGACGATTCATTCGGGTTGCGGATTGCGGGTTTGGTTGTTAAAATCCAACCCGAGCCGTTCGATTAAAAAACTCATCCCTATTTCTCAAATCTCCTATTCGATTCGATCCTCAGCTGACTCAAACGAAAGAAAAAAAGAAAAAACTCTAACCCTAACCTTAATCCTCTCTCTCAATCTCTCAACTCACTCCCGTTCGATTCGATCACCTCCGCTGTTCCGACCCGATCCCGCCGACCGACTCCTCCTTCCTCCGACTCCTCAAGTCCACCCTCCATTCCTATTTTATAAAATTTTCTATATATAATAATAATTTTAAAAAAAAATCCTCGTCGTATCCCCGTATCCTATTTTTTTGGATTTTGTCGTATCCCGTATCCGTGTCCGTATCGTATCCGTGTCCCGTATCTGTATCCGTGCATCATAGATCTCATGTCATGAAAATTATAGACCATGATGCCATAGGCCAGATCAATCCTAGTGCTATATCGAGTCTAAATCTATTTCCTAATGATCTGGACATTGGTTCTTTTGAGAGTTCATCAAGAACCACATAACAATGGTTCAGTGCTTCTCAGACCTATTAGCTGTTGCATTATGTTAAAAGTCAATACCTGACCAAGTACGTGCCCTCCTGCCTCACGACCTTGAACTATAATTGCATCCACTCCAGCATGTTTTGCTTTTGCTGCTTCTTCAATACACCCAAGCTGACTCAAGAAAACATATGAATAAACAAAGTGTTAAGCAAAAAGAAATGATAAAGTTGAATGGTGAAATATTATTCAAGAATTTGCTATGTTTTAAAAGGACATTTTATAGGTACTTAACGCATAGAAAACCTAAGATGTTCTCCAATGATGATATTTGGGCAATTAAGAAATTAGCATAGCAGGACAGAATGCGAGATGGATGACTCGCAATATGATACAAAAATATGGGGAAGATTTCAAGCATTTATAGGGGGTTTAAAGTTGCTTCTATTGGGATAAACTGAGGAGACCAGATGAGATGGTTCTGGCATGTGGAACAAAGGCCAACAGATGTGCAAGCTAGAAGTGATACGATCATAGTTGGTGAG
Source organism: Asparagus officinalis (assembly GCF_001876935.1). Lineage (NCBI taxonomy): Eukaryota > Viridiplantae > Streptophyta > Magnoliopsida > Asparagales > Asparagaceae > Asparagus > Asparagus officinalis. The sequence continues at coordinate 5,574,836 of NC_033796.1, forward strand.
GAGAGGCCCAAATAGACATGTATAATGGAAATTAGAAAGGATATGAGAATTATTAGTTTATTGGAGAAAATGACTCCTAAGAAAGTAAAAGGATTGAAGAATATTCACTCACAGCTATTGGTCTACAAAATCAAGCACGCTTCTAGTTGAGAAGGATTGAATAACGATTTCGATTCATGATAGACAGTGCATCTCATATTAAAGAGGACTGCCAACTAGAAGTAAGTTATGACTGCCAACTAGAAGTAAGTTATCATTTAGATCTCATGGGATGAAAAGTATTGACAGTTAAGACTTCCGTGTTTGAAGTAAGTCCATCATACAAAAAGATGGACAAGGAAAGGAATAGATAATATCCCCCAAAAAAAATTCAACACCGCCGTTGCATGGTGATATAGAAATGAGTGTTGCAAAAAGTGCTGCCTTAAAGGCAATGATGACCCATAGTTGTATCCGCTTTAAGAGCAAGGGGATATGTAGATTAAGGAGAAAATAAACAAGCGAGACAGGTGAACCGATCACAACTGTACACGAAAAGAATCTCATAGAAATTTTTTCTTTTAGTGATTGCATACACAATGATGACTTGATCAATAAATGTAGGTTTCTCTAAAAGGAAAGAAATTGGCAAATAATGCAAATAGCATACTCCTGCCATAAACGTGCACCAAAAAATCTTCAATTCTGAAAAATATCACTTACTTGATGAATAACCATAACCCCGCAACCATGAGCTTCAGAAACAAGCTCTCTCGGGTACTGACCCCATGAAACCTGCAATAATGCCACCTTTTCTTCCAATATAATCTTTATATTTTCCTTGTGGGGAAACTTTAGAACTATTCCAACTCCAAATGGCTTGTCTGTTAAGGATTTTGTTTTCTTTATCAACTCCCGCATATAATCAGGGGATTCCTACAAATTTTGACATACATAAATTAATGACGAACATTTAAAGGTAGTCTTAGAGAGATGACTAAATTAATTTAGATTCTAATCTAACTTATTAAAATTAGAGCACACGTTTGAGAATGTAACAAAACCAGATACAATACTAAGGAAATATGCATCGAAGTCACAATTTTCTAGTTGAAATACTGACGGTCTATAAGTTTTGACTGTTCCTTTGAATTAGGTCTAGATACAGTAAAGAACATTGACAGGTAGTCTTATTATGGAATCTATCCACGAAAAAGGAGATTTGAGGCATACATCAGACTGTCAGCATTATCAATCATGAAAATAGAAACTAATACAAAGCTAACTGGGTAAGAGAGAGGGAGGGAGGGCGACTAAGAGAGAGGAATATCACTCTGCATGATGAGTATTACTATACAAGGAACAACCGCTTGTCAATGAAATTCAAAAGTTGCTTTAAACAAATAAGGTTAGTGGTCAATTTTCATGATCCCTATTACTGGGTCCATTAGCGCAAATTAGAATTGATTCATCAATAGACGATATACTTCACTACTACAAAAGCGCCTATTAATAACGGTTAATACAAATTGCCGTTTTTAATAAAGCCTAATGGAAACACACGATCATTTTCCTTCTATTAGAAACGGTTAGCTGAAAAATAAAGGAAAAATAGGCCCATTGGTAAATGAAAATTTTGGGGGGAAGTTAAATTTCATTGTGGCGCCTGGTTAAAAAGGGGTAGGGAAAATTTTGGGGGAAGCTAAATTTCATTTTGGGATCATGGTGAAAGGATCAGAAAACTTTTCCAACGATCCATTCCTTTCTCTATCTTAACTTTATGTAATTTTTCTTTTAATTAACCTAAATTTGATCCCAAACTTTGGATCTCAGTTTCAAGAGGGAGAAAATACTAATCTTTGTTATGAATTGCAGAGCAGATCTCTTCCTCGTCCAGCGAAACGATAATCAACCAGGCATCAGTGACTTCTAAATGCTTGATTGGAGTTCCAGAATGCACCCTAGCCTCCACCGGCACCATAAATACCCTCGATTGCTTCAGGAAAACCTTCATCGTCCTCCTCAATTCGTTCTCTTTACCAAGTAATACCCCCCCACCCCCCAAATTGTTATTTATTTATCAACTTCATCGTCCTCCTCCTTAATTTGTTTCGCAGATTGGAAACGCCATCGACACGGCCGAGCGAGTCGATAGAGAAGCCGAGCGCGGGGGTTGCCCTTTGGTTGATGTTCTCTCCGTGGACACCTTTGCTCCTGTAATTTCTTCGTTCATATTCCTCCCCCTACCTGATAAATTTTAAGGTTTTTTTGCACTTTAATACCCCTAAAGTTTCATCCTTTTCTAACCTTGGCCCTCATCTTGGGCTATGTTGTCACCAACACCTAACAGTATGTAAGATAAAATGTATAAAAAACTAATTTCGTTATCATCACTTCATTTTTACATTTGTAATTAATTTTAAATTGATAGCATTGTTTTTCACTCTCAACTATTTCAGAGGTCATGACAATCTCAAATTCTTTCTTTGTATTGCACATGATGCTAAGGATGGTGGATAAATTCCTTGAAATGGATATACATGTTGTGCACTCCACTTGTTTGATGAAATGCCAATACGTGATTTATTGGCCTAGAATATTGGAGTATCTCCTCAAGTTTAAGTATTGAGAGTTGATACTTTTTTCTATAATTAACACCTTAATTGTTACTAGCATAATCCTTTACTTGATATCATGCGAAAAGACTAAAATTGGTTGTGGAGATTATGAGATTCTCAACAACAAAGTTATCAATTATGTTAACCAAAGGTATGAACTTTTTGGTATCCTTTTCTTACTGTTTCTGATCATAAACTTTTTTGTGGGAAGTCTAAATGTCTTAATGTGCATATGGTAGGAGTAATTAATATACACTGTCATGATTATGATTTATTGAAAAGGATGCACATATAGTCATATCATATCTGCTGGTTTGATTTCATATGATAAGTTTTGTTCTCGTGTTGCTTCTGGCTTTCACAAATTTCTCTTATCGATATTTCTGAGTTTTTGTTCGCTTATACATGTAACACATTTGCTTTTTAGGTTTGATATGTAATGTAAAGAACAAAAAATATATTCGATGTATTTAATAGTCAATAGATATATCTTAATAAGGTGAGGTTAAAATTCTCTGACACATGCATCACCTAACAATTTTTTTCTGTATCGAATCTTATTATCATTATTACCAATAACAATAAAAGCTGTCTCTATTTACACTATCAGGCTTCTCAATTAAAGCAGAGAACCCATATGTTGTGTCATGAATTCAATTTTTTTAGCTCAGCTACTTGTGTCTCTTGGAATTTTTTGTTGTTTGTAATTTCTAAATAATTTTAGTGACTTATATGGATAACCCCCCAGCAAGAAACTTCCTCAATAATAATACTTAGCTTGTGACCCCTCCCACTACTATTTTACCCTTGACTAGCAGTTCAAGTTCCTTTGCTTTTATTGTTATTTGTTAGTTTTTTAATTCTTTTTTTAAGTTTTTTATTAACATGCAATGTTGTTCACTATCAGAGTACAATCTTTAGGTGTATAACTGTTTGAAGAACCTATTACCTTTAGCTTACAGTAAATTTGCATTTAACAGTGAAATATCCATATATTTTTTTGTGCAAACTAAAAGAATGGTAAGTTATTCTGAGCACCTTGAGTTTAGAATTAATCTTGTTTTGACTGTACAAATTAATCAAATTTGACATGCAAGCATGTACTTATAGCTAGTTCGGGACTTATCGTATAACATTCTTCAGTCTACCTTTTTCAGTAGTAGAATATTTAGAGATTATCTCTCTCATCAGCTAACACAGACAGAACACACAAACACATGTTATTCACTTTAACTACTTTAAGTCCCAAGTATTTCATGGATTTAGCCATTTTTTCTCAGCGTCACTTGCAGAAATATTTAGATATCCAAGTATTTGAGATTATCAAGTCAGGTGCAGGCTCTGTCATGGCGAGGTTATTATCACTAGTGTTTTGGTTATGTTAAGTGATCTAAAACCTGTCCTGTTTATATTATTGATCTTTAAGAATTCTGTTTGTCGTGCATGTCTGCAGCATTGTAGGGGAGTTGGTTGTCATTCCAGGTTGTATAACTTTCTAATACTAGTTGCGTGAATATCAATAAACAGATATTGACTATTGATGATTGCATATTTTGTTAATTTTTATATATTGTTGGAAGAATACTGGTCTCTTTTGGTTCATGTTGTTCTGTAATTAGTGAATTTACTAATTTAGCTTTTCTACATATGTTTTGACTATTGATGACTGCATCTTTTTGTTGATTTTGATATATTGTTGGAAGAATCTGATATCGAGCAAGATCCAGTTGTACAAATATGTGTAGCCTTAGATCAATATAAAATTTCACTCCACTGGACATTATTTATAGTGTTTTTTTGTATGTAATGATATTCATGTCTTCGAAGCTGTGTTATCCTTTTGTATAATGTTTTCGATGCTATACCTGAAGATGTTTAAAACTATAACTATTTGTGAATATAATGTTAATAACTATTAAAATCTGTAGAGGCTTAAATTTTATTTTTTCTATTTCTAAATTTCTATTATTTTTGGCAGGCATGACATGATATGGATGAAGGTTGCAAGGTGATAGATGGTGAAGGGGAGATTAGTTTGGTGCGATGCAGTGGGAAGAACCCAGAGATACGACGAAGGAAAGGCTTGCAACATTGATAAGACATGGGCTCACTGTGGTCTTTATTGTTTAAGTCTACTTAATCATTGTTTATTTCTTTTTTGTTGTAAGTCTTTTGGGTAGGTTTTGATTTATTAGATTTGCATTTCAAATTTAGAGTTCTAGAGTGTGAAGGAGTCAGGAACCATGTAAATATATGGTCTAAAGAAGTACATGCTTTGTAATTAGCATATTGTTGGATTTGTTAATAAAACATGTATCAAACACTTGTTATTTGTTTAATCGAATCGCATTTAATTTTATTTACGAAGGTTATTATTTGTTTCATATTAATGATTGTGAAAATAAGCAGTAATATTTACATGATTATTTTAGTTGTTAATATGCTTTAGCAATGGTTAGGATTTCTAATGTGAACATTTTATTGTTTTATAGAATTAAATGTTAATCCTTATAGCAATGGTTGCCTGTCGTTGTTAATACACTATAGCAATTGTTGAGATTTGCTGACGTGGATTTTTTATTTTTTATTAAAAAATAATCTAATAGTAACGGTTGTTACTTTTGCAACGGTTGTATACCGTTGCTATAAGCTAATTGCAACGGCCTTACTAGTAACGGACTAATTGCAACGGTTTTAACCATTGCTAATCTATTAGAAACGGTTCAAACCATTGTTAATAGGCTTATTAGTAACGGTTTGAACCATTACTAATAGAGCCTTTTGTAGTAGTGCTTCTTCAGAACAAAAGGTATAGATCAGACTGCATGGATGGATATGATACAATAGCAGCCAGTAAATAAACTCATTTCCCTATCACTATAGGTTTACATCAAAAACCAGCATTAAAGTTCTATGATTACATTAATTATTGATGGACATGCTAAACTAATCAACAATCAAGAAGAAGTGTCTGGTCCACGTTGCCCGTACATGATGTTATCTAGTAGACAAAACTAGAGAAGGAAAAACTAGTACCATGCATGTGCCTTCAAGGCATTAGAAGTGAGTAACCATGAAGATCATACTTATAAATCACCAACTGGAGCAAATAAGCAATTTTTAATCGACAGTTGTACAATTTGATGAGAAATTAAAATAGTCAATTTATTAAACACTGCAAAGGATGAGAGATATATTACATGAGAATATTGGGTCTTTTTCAATCTAACAAAGAAGCAACAACACTAGGATTTTATTAACTTTTCCAGCTAGACATTTTAACAAACAACTTCAGGGCAGCAACTTCCCAGAACTGCAAACGACTTGAGTAAACAAAAAGTGTGAACTGGGTCTTATTCAATTGAAGATAAAAGAACAACTAAGCTTTTGTTTATCATCAAAAATACGAAATCAAAGAGAAATTCATACCCAATCGGGGGCTCTAAGGATTCCGATGGCACCGGCATTGGCGACGGCGGCGACGAGCTCGGGGCCCGAGATGTCGGGTCCCAGGGGCCCCTGAACGATGCCGTAGTCGAACCCAAGAATCCCTCGCCAGCCCATTTAGGATTGAGTCGAGAATTGAGGAGTTGGTGAGCAACGACGAAGAGGACAATTATCGATCGAGTGAGAGTGAACGTAAGCGACGACGTCACGTATTGAAGCGGCGGCGGCGGTTATTTTTTCCCACCCTAATTATTTTCAGAGAATGGGAGAGAAAGAGCACTGGCGGGCCAGAGTGGTTTAGGATGGGCCAGAGGAATCCAAACTTTGGACTCCAACTGACCTTAGGCTTCAGCTTTCCCGCCACAATTAAATTCATTAGCATAGCCCAAGAGCTGCTCTGCGCCAATTTATAGAGGCCAATCACCAGAGCATTTCGGACCTGCCCGTTCACGAGTCCAGCCCAGCATACCCATTCTGGGCCTCCTCCAACTCTGTATAAGATTTTATTTTGGCATGATTATTGTTGGTCCGTAAGTAGGCCCTCAAAACATGGAAACTGCTTGTTAGGCCCACAAGTCCAATTTCGTTATATCAAACTAGTCCATGTACTTGGATGCTATTTGATTTGGCAGGAATACTCCTCTTAACTTAATTTTTTTTCATGATTTCCAATTATATCTCTATATATTTACATTATTTCAAATCTAAATCGGTATTCTTTAAACTTGTTTAAACCCTAGATTTAGTTGTCAGGCCAATTTAGATCTTTCTCCTTTAGTCTGCTTCGTTAAACTTTTAAGATTTGGAGGGGGAGCAGGAACGACTAAACCCAATACGAGTTACCAATTTAGGTAGGATAATTAATTAAGAGAGGAACTATTCTGAATTAAGTAATGACACTTGAGAGACTAATTAGCAATTTCAATCATTTGAGGGGACTAATTCAAAATATTAAAGATTACAAAGGAGCCAATGTCGAAAAAATAACCCTTCAATCTATTCATGCGGTAAGTCAGTAAGTGGCTGCTTCGTTTCGCACCGAAACCGTTGAAACGAAAATGTTTGCATCCAATCTTTGTTGCGAGAAATTAAATTCAAACCCAACATTCAGATGTCTGCAATATATTGTGGAAAATATAAATTTAATGCGGATTTCGTTTGGTTTTAAAACAATGGGTTAGTTGTTAAAAAAAATCCTTCAATTATGATGGTGTCTCAGAAAACAAACCTCAACTATCTTTTTTCTAGTAAACTCAACTCAAGCATGGCTATAGTAGAGAACTGCCCACCCATCCCCCCCCGCCCCCCCCCGAACTTGAAAATTTTAAGAAAACCCCCCTCAACCCAACAAAATGACAATCCTTGCTTTAGTCAAACCAATTTGTTAAGTCAGGAATAATAGTTCAATGACCAATTTGCCCATCGGAGAAAAACTTAAGCCCCTCTGCTCCAGCTCAATCAATTTAGACAAGCAGAAAGCAAGTCTTTTCTAAGATCACATTTCAAAATATATAAACAAAATTTAATGCTAGCTGCAGCCCCAACATTTGAAGGAGACGACCCTGCGATATTCGATGGCAAGCAAGCAAGTTGTGGCGTTGAAAACCGGCGGATTCTTCCGGTCTCGTGTGCGCTGGCTACATTGACAGTTAATTGTCTACCTAGTTTGAAACTGATCAATTAATGTTAATTGTATCTACTTTTTTTTTTTAAAAAAAAATTTATATACCACTGGTACCTTAGGGGCTGTTTGGTTCAGTTTTTTGGATGGGTAAAAGAGGGGAAAGCTGTCAAAAATATCAGCTTTTTGGCAGCTTTCCCCCAAAATCGCCTCTATAAAAGGTGATTTTGGAGGAAAGCTGCTAAAAAGCTGACATTTTTGGCAGCTTTCCCCTCTTTTACCCATCAAAAAAATAGAACCAAACGGGGCCTTATCTAACAGTCAATTAGAATTAGTTATTAATGAAGGAAGAATCAACGACAACTATTTCGCATATTTGTATCTCAATCTCCAAGTTCTTATGAATCATAAGTGCGTTTCAATTGTGATGCAAGAAATTAAATCTCATCTGCTCTTAAATTACTGCGACGCATGAAGGTTTGAGAGTAGACATACTTATTCACGGGTTTTGTGATCAACGCGCCGGTTAATCAGAAGATCATGCAATTAAACCACGTGATATTCTCAACATATATATTTATATATAATAATTTATAGAAAATCAATTCACGAGGTTATCACGATGGATTCTTGAGCCAGATTTGGTTCCTGCCGACGGCAGCTTTGCTCGTGTCCGCAAACATATTGAACTTATCCAACATAACAGCGACACAAGCGGCTGCATCCTAACTTAAGAGATGATGATCTCGTGCTCCGCCCATTCTTTATTTATTATTATTTTTTGTGCCTAAGTGCTCGGTGACATGGACAGCCGTACTCTGGTGGTGCAGTGTTTCCGTACCCATGTTCTGTGCAGTGTATCGGAGAGCTAGCACGGTGCATTAAATTTTGGCTAATGGCCAACTCAGCACGCTTGGGGAGCACGAGATCACTCTCACTTTTAAGTGCTGCGTTGCTCTGGATAAGTTCACGAGGATGCATATCTCGCCGAGGATCTCTCGGGACTCGCTCAACAGACAGTAGCCTTTGGAACTGCTGAAGAAACGGACGGATCGATGGATTTACTGCGTAATGGACTGTTTGGTTGTTTTCATGAAAATCAAAGAAAATGGATGGAGGTGCCGAAAACATCAAGCAAGTTTTTCTCTGATTTTCTTAATAAAAATTATAAAATAGGTGTCTTAAAATATGGGTCACATCGACCAATATGAATATGACACATCATCATTTTTTTTTACAGTATTGTGTGAACCAAACAGAGGAAATGAAAGTATTATGAAAAACTTATAACGAGGTGTGTTTTTGTTCCGTTTTCTTTCTTTTTCGGTCATTTTTCATAAATTTTGGACGAACCAAACGGCCCCTAATAGTGCATGTGCATTTCTATTCGTTCGTCTAGGTGCATGAATGACTTGTGGTGATCGAAATTAGGTTCGAGTTGTGGCTTAGATCCACTGCATTAATATTGCACGAGATTGAGAATCTGATATATAAATGTTTTTATTTAACTTGAGAAAGGAAAAACGGACGAACCTGGATTAGAACTCATAGGAACTTATTCAGGTCTGGTTAGTTCTCAGGATGCAAATAAGACGGGCTTGAGCGACTCTGTCGTGTTAACTTGTCTGGCTAATTTACAAACTTGAGCAAGCTATATAAATGATTATTAAACACCTAGCCACCTAGGCGATAAAAGAAATTTTCAGGCGCAATGTGTTTGATGGACGGTGTCTAAATTCAAACCTCTAGGAAAAGAAACATTTACAATTAAATACTTAAGGGGGTGTTTGTTTCAAATCCTATAATTTTAGGATATGGATTTCACCATGGGATTTAAAATCCATAAGTAATTTGTTATGAGTTGGGATTCATAAAATTTTATTTGTTTCAATAATATTTTGGGATTTGGAATACTATAATTTGTACAGTAATATTTTTGTTTGTTTCAAACTTTTTGGGATTTGAAATCCTTAATTTGTCTAACACTTTTGAAATTCACCCCACATCACACCCAAAAAAGAGGATTTCACACATCCTTAAATATAATATTTTTTTATTATTTGGAGATTTGATATTCTAAAATATTTTTTGAAACGAACAAGAGTTATATGGAATTCTAAAACACAAAAAAAAACCCACTTTTTGATCCTAGAATTTAAAATCTCACCCAAATGTCAAAATTTTTTTTGAAACAAACGCCCCCTAAAAGGATAATTTCACCGAACTCACTCTAAACTCTGGGCTGTCTCCCACGAAAATCCAAGACACTAGGTTTATCCCACTGATCCAAAAACTCTCTTTCTCAACTAAAATCAAGAATAAGAATATCACGAAACGAGCGCAAGATTAATTTCATCTCAAAAAATCAGCCAGATGAAAGACGTTATCTGTACTCGTCACCTTCCTCACATTTGCATTGTCGGTCTCATCAGGCTGCTTTCGGACAGGTCGGGTCAAATCGGGTTTTGACTCCAAACCAAAAGCTAGCTAGTTGATTCTGGTTGTCAAAGGGACCACAAAAAGCGTTTTGTTGACGTGAGCCCAGCTAGCACGACCTCCAGCTACTAGCCTCGTTCCAACCGCCTCCTTAATTTGTTGCCTCTAGCTTCCTCCCCCCTTCGCTCTCTTTTTCTTTATTCTCAAAATGATAATATTAAATAATTAAATCTTGTATAAGTTGGGTACTATATAAACCCCCACAAACCCCTCTCTATTTCATCGCAAATCGCTTTCGTTTCTGATCAAAATATACAGTCTCTAGAAGTTCCCAGATACAATACAATGGCCAACGTTAATCTCTTTCTCCTATGCTTCACTTTATTGTTCTACTTCTCCCATCGGCAGCGAGACAACCTGCCGCTCTCGGTCGAAGCAGCAGCCCGCCCGCGATGACCTACCAAAGGGCCTCATCCGTCACCGGAACGACCTCAGCAACCTTCCATCTGGTACGGTAGGTTCACCGCCCCTCAGCGAGCCATCGTATCCGACTTCGTCGCCTCCTCTCCTCTTCTCCAAGAAGGGACGGTAGACCAGAAGCAGCCTCGGTCTCCTCCTGTGCGAGGACGATGGAGACAGTACTTCTCGGTCGAGACCAGAATGCAGAGGGCTCGCCTCGCAGCCGATTCCTCGACTAGTGCATACCCGATGGGGAGTCACTTCACGGGCGCCCAAATTGGCCAAGGCTGGCAGCCTAAAAGGGCCCTCAGAGCTAACGACATCAACCGTGTCCTCCACCTCCGAATGACGTGGCGGTCGATGGATTCTGCCATTGACCGCTGCGGGGCCCCGCCGTTGTCTCTCCGGTCCAAAACGCAGGTTCGCTTACATCTGGGTCGGTAACTCGGCGACCCAGTGCCCGGGCCAGTGCGCGTGGCCGTTCCACCAGCCGATGTACGGGCCCCAGTCCCCGCCGTTAGTCGCCCCTAACGGCGACGTCGGGGTCGACGGGGTGGTGATCAATCTGGCGAGCTTGCTGGCTGGGACCGTCACGAATCCGTTCGGCAACGGGTTCTTCCAGGGGCCGAAGGAAGCGCCGTTGGAAGCCGCGTCGGCCTGCCCCGGGGTCTACGGGAAAGGGGCCTACCCGGGCTACGCTGGGGAATTGCTGGTGGACCCCGCAACTGGTGCCAGCTACAATGTTAACGGGGCCCACGGGAGGAAGTACCTGGTCCCGGCGTTGTTTGACCCGTCGACGGCGTCTTGCTCTACTTTGGTTTAAGAATAATTAGATGTGAAAACATTAGTTTTTACAGGGTAATGTAATGTAATATATATACAGCTAAGGGCAAGGAGGATTAGATGCTTCGTAGTTCTGTGATTCTTTCATTCATTGGGGGTTTTTTTTTCAAAATAAGCTCTGTTTTGTAAGTTTATACGTCTCTCTCTCTCTCTTCTCTACACTAAAAATTTCAAAATAATGGTTAAATGGTACTTAAATATCCTAATATTTTACTATTTTTATATTTAAATATCCTAATTTTTACTCTTTTAAGTTGTCTACGGTTAGAATCAGGCTGACCAAAATGCCTTTCATTAAAATAGTAGTAATAAATTAAGCGGGTGGGTAAAATGGTAATTAAAGCAATTGTTATGGTAATTTGTCATCTAAAGATAAAAATATCAAGAAATTTTCTTCATAGGTCCAAAAAGCTATGACACAAGCCGGCTCAGTGGTCCAAAGCCTAGCCGAGTACAGATCAATCAACCCACCGAGTGACGAATCATCTTTTCCGACGTTAAGTGTGAGATCAGTCGGTCCCTCATAATCAAGACGACTCCTCAAGAGTCCGTCCGCCTCATAATCAAGACGACTCCTCATGTATTCAGCTCGGTTATCTACTTGGCTGTCTCCTCAGCCAAAAGTTCACCCGACTATCGGGTCGGCAAACCATAGGGATAACTTAAAAACCAACCCGTCTTTACTGAGGGGATAAACTCCAACTCAACTATATTCAGATATGCATCAATCAACACTACAGTATTAATCGATCCCATCAAGGATCTCAACTCTAACAAATCTCAGGCATAAACAGCTTACTATGCTCACAAGTCACTTCCCAGATATCATTAAGATATCCTCTTCTGTGCTCGAATGACTTCCCCTCCAATCGCCAGCCGACATTTGTAAAGAAGAGGATGACTAAGCAGCCTATCTACTCACTCCTTCACCGCCCTTCTGTGCATAGTCAAAGCCCAGTGTTGGAATCTGAGGGGTGAAGGACTATAAAAGGGAGGAAAGAGGGTAAGGTAAGAGGGGAGGCTTCTTCTTCTTCTCTTTTTAATCTTAACTCGACGAAGAGGCTGAACATTCATGAATTTGGAGGATCATTCATTCCCTCTTGACCAACTTTCTTTCTATTAATAACTCACAAAGAGTACTCCCTAACAAGGACCTCAATGGTCCTGGGACACTCCCTCAAACCCCACTCAAACTCGCCAACTGACTTGACCGTCGGAGGTATCACGGGGGAAACTAGCCTCGCCCTCTTACGGGTTTGTTCTTCTTCATGCAGGAGAATCAGGAATTCCAGTCTAAGGATCGGGCATAAAGTCGAAGGAGGAGTTGACCCCATCTCTCATTCTTCATCATCCATGAAAAACTCTCATCGACTGTGTGATATCATGACATCAACAGCAATAAATAGAGGCAATATAATAATGTAATTCTTATGTAGTATGCAAATGGGAATATTTTTTTAGGAATATTCAGTTATCTATTTAACAAAATGTAGCATTATGCTATTTTTTGACATTTTAAGATATTTTTATATTATCTTTTATAATTTAGGGTATTTAAATTTAAAGTTAGGGAAACATTAAGGTATCTAAGTGCTATTTAGCCAAAAATAGTTTGTTTTGGGCAACGCAACCTCGTTTAAGCAAAAGATTCCTGCATGTGCTTTACATAAATTATGCCCCCAATGCAGTTAAATAACTTATTTTAATAGCATCTACTTCATAACATAATTAAAAGCGTAAATTTGACGAGATCCCCTTACATTTGGTCAATTTTCAGATAACCCTCTTTAACTTTAAAAAAGTCACAAAGCTCCCTTAAGTTACTCAAAAACATACCCTCAAATTTTGCGCTTCCTCAGAAGCCCTCCTAAAAGCATGAACCACAATATTCCCTGTCAGAAGCATGAACCGCAATATTAACCCACCCAACCACCCATAAGAAAAATTGTAGCTCAGTCTACAAGGGAAATTTTTTCCTTAAGAATACGTTGGAAGAAGTTAAAAGAGAAAGGGGAATGAGGAGAACAGGTGAGGGGTTGGACGGCCGGGCGCGGGCGTCCGCAGGTTGGCGCGGATCAACAGTGGCCTGCGGTGATGCCAAGTAGCGACGCGCGGCGTTGGAAGTTCGGAAAGAGAAAGGGGCGGATTGAGGACGAGGGAGCTAGGGGGAGGGGAAATGAGGAAGGGGATGAGAGAGGGATTTGGGGAAATCTCTCTCTCGAGCGCGGGCTGCCCAAATTTTTTGGGCACGCCCGCGCCCAAAAAACCCAAAAAATTCCCCACTTTAGAGTTTTAGCGACAGAAATTTCCGTCACTAAAACCCCTTTTAGCGACAAAAAATTCTCGACAGAAAATTTCTGTCGGGAAATTAATGCCGACGGAAAATTCCGTCGCTATAACTTGACTTATAACGACGGAATTTTCCGTCGCTAAAGTCCTGTCGGTAATAGTTCATTTTCTAGCAGTGGTTGTCGAAGCTAGCTCTTGACAAAGCCGTCAATGAACTTGGCCAAGACGTCCCTCAGCCAAGTGACGTCCCCCAGCCGGTTCCCGATCAGGAAGAGGGACTCCTCCTTCTTATCAATCTGCATGTGCTTCTTGACCCACTCGGAAGATCGTTGATGTTTGTTCATCGACGGCTTCAATTAGCTCTAACATGAATTAGAACTAAGTTACAACTAACATAAAATAAGTTAGAACTAACATAAAATAAGTTAGAACTAATATGAGTTATTGCTCATGATAGAGTTCAAAAAAAGGCGGGAAATTTTCCTCCATTTTTTCGTCAGATCGCATTAATGAGACGCGACTTTCCATGTATTTTGTGGACCAGCCGTCTGGGGAAGATAAGTGGAGGGACAATTTTGGGTTTTTTCCCAAAATACAATCTCTTTTTTTTTGTACTGTTGGACCTTGAAATATTAAATAATATTTTTTTGGGTTGAATCACATGGGCCACAATACAAGGGGTTGTGTCACATGAACTTTCTACTTTTGGGGCCTTACATATTTTCCCCTACTTCTTATGTACTGTGCAAATGGGAATATGTTTAGGAATATTCAGTTATCTATTTAACAAAATGTAGTACTATACTATTTTTTTACCACTTAAGATATTTTTATATTATCTTTTATAATTTAGGGTATTTAAATTTGAAGTTAGTAAAACATTAAGGTATCTAAGTGCTATTTAGCCAAAAATAATTTTTGTTTTTGGGCAACGCAACCTCGTTTAAGCAAAAGATTCCTGCATGTGCTTTACATAAATTATGCCCCCAATGCAGTTAAATTAACTTATTTCAGTAGCAGCTACTTCATAACATAATTACAAGCGTAAAGTTGACGCGATCCCCTTACATTTGGTCAATTTTCAGATAACCCTCTATAACTTTAAAAAGTCACAAAGCTCCCTTAAGTTACTCAAAAACATCCCCTTCAAATTTTCAGCTTCCTCAGAAGCCCTCCAAAAAGCATGAACCACAATATTTCCTGTCAGAAGCATGAACCGCAATATTAACCCGCCCACCCATAAGAAAATTGTAGCCAAGCCCGCTAGGGAAGTTTTTTGTTAAGAAACGTTGAAAGAAGTTTTTTTTTTTTTTTTAAATAATAAACCCATACTAAGCGGGGTTTCGCGACGTTTTGAAATATATGTAGGGTCATCTAAGGAAAACATCATACGAAGGGGGCTTTTCTGGAATGTTCGCTCATTTTAGTGCGAGATTAAGAAGGGGTGAGACGCTGCGTGCCTTCTGCCCATCACCCAACGCGAAGTCGTAAGAGATGGGGAGGCCGCACGTAGTGATGCTTTCAATCCCTGGCCAAGGCCACATAAACCCCATGCTCGAACTGGCTCAAATCCTCCACTCCAGAGGCTTCTTCATCACGTTCGTCACACGAGCTCAGCGAGAGAGCATCCTCAGATCTCAAGGCCCTGACGCTCTTCGTCGGGATTCGAGAATTTCCGATACGAGGCAATCCGACGGGTGTTCTGTCGCCCGCTTCGCGGACCCGGAGAGCCATGTCGTTAGGTGGTGCCTGATGACCTACGAGAATTGCGCCGCCCCCTTCAAAGATCTCCTGGTGAGGCTCAACAGCTTACGCGGAGGTGCCGAGGGTCACTTGCGTCGTGTAGCTCTGGATGTTGCCGAGGAGCTGAGTATTCGTTCGTTTGTGTTCATGACGATGAGCGCTTGCGGTTTCATTTGCTCCCTTTACTTGGACGAGGTCATTCGAAGAGGTACTACAAATTTCAACTAGCTAGGTTGATTTCCCACGACCATAGGAAAACTATTTCCTTCACAAAATTGCAATTCCAAAGTTTTCTAATCTTTTTCTGAAATAAATATACTGTATGAAGGAAATTTTGTTTTCTAACACATTTAACTGTTTGGAAATGATTTTGGGAATATTGCTTATTTTTGACCGAAACTAATGTCCCATCAGAAAGGGTGAACTTACACAACAACCCCTTGAATTTGACTTTTTCTCACCCGATGCCCCTTATATGTAGTTTGCAAATAAGTAAAAATCTCATTGAAAGGAAAAAAATCCTAACATTTAGGGGGAAGTACATTGCATGTAAGTGAAAAATGATAAATATTATGATCTTTTGTCTCTCAATTATATTTAAGTTATTTAAAAATTGTACTTAAGGGTGTCCGATGAGAAAATGGTGTAGTCAGGAGGGTTTCGTGAGACAAATTAACGATCATAGTTATTGTGGTACATAAATAAAATTAGAAGTGCTATGTGAAAAAAAAACCCGAAAGTTTAGGGGGTTATGTGAACTTAAACCCGAAAAAAAGTTGCATCCTCGCCTACTACTTCAATAAAAGATTACACCCTCACCTACCCCCAATTAATAAAAAAAATTCACAATAATGAGGTTTTCTTTGGATTACCAAGGAAACCAGTCTTGTTATATAATTCCCCTAATAATTGCATGCATGTCATATTTAATGAGGTTTGCTGTTGTACAACAGATGATAACAATTTAACCATGGATACACCCATTGATTTCATTCCGGGTCTGAAAGATATCCGACCGAGAGACCTCCCTAGCTTCGTCAGAACAGCTGACCAAGAAGATTTCATTTTCAAACTGGCCCAGAACGCAGCGAAAAAGTCCGTCGGAGCTAAAAACCTGCTGCTCAACACCTTTGATTTATTGGAGGATGAAGTCTTGAATGCCCTAAAATCTAAGTTTCAAAAGGTATACACTGTAGGGCCCTTGGCAAGCCATAATACTACAACTCCCACTAAACCTATGCGCTTAAGCCTTTGGAAAGAAGAGGATCGTGGTTACACGGAATGGCTAAATCAACAAAGACCCAGTTCAGTTATCTATGTCAACTTTGGGAGTATCATTACAATTACGACCGAAGAATTGGTTGAGTTTGCTTGGGGGCTTGCTAACAGCAATCACCCCTTCCTGTGGGTAATTAGGCATGATCTTGTTTGTGGTCGTAGTGCCGTATTGCCTAAAGATTTCCTCGACAAAACCAAGGAAAGAAGCTACATATTGAGCTGGTGCTCTCAAGATGAAGTTATTTCGCACAAGTCCATTGGTGGATTCCTATCGCATTGTGGATGGAACTCGACGCTGGAGAGCATAAATAGTGGTGTACCGATGATTTGCTGGCCGAGGTTCGATGATCAGAATATGAACGCTCGATACGTTTGTAAGGAATGGGGATTTGGCATAGAGATTGACGAAGATGTGAAGAGAGGGCAAGTTACTAGCAAAGTGAAGGAGTTGATGGAGGGAGAGAAAGGGGACGAGATACGCAAGAATGTTGTTTATTGGAGAGAGAGGGCTAAGAAAGCGGCTACGCAAGGTGGATCTTCTTATGAGAACATTAATGAATTGATTGAAGACATAAATTTGGTTTGAGTTACTCTTGTTATAAGAAAAGATTCGGTTTAATTTGAATACTACTGTTATCTATGGGTATGATCATGTATTTGCTGAAAATGAACACCTAGAGATTGATATCATTTGCTGTTATGATTTTATTTAACTTATCATTGTATTTAATTAACCGTTCTCATGCTATTACTTACTGTGTCAAACTTGCATCCTGTTTGTTTCGGAAGTGTCACTGTAATAACTAGTAAATACAAGCTAGCAGCTGGATTCAAATTTATTTTTTGAGTTAGAGAGTATGTGTGTGTATATATATTTTTGAGATGTAAAGAAAGTACATTTTAAAAAAGTATCATTACCGCAATTCCTAGCGAATAAAGTTTAAAATGTGCTCAATAAGAACAATGTGAAATTCATCTCAAATAAATTAATAATCGAATAGAATTGTTTCATTCAAAGAATAAAGACTCATAAAGTACAAACTGTTCTCTTCTGTAACTCTGTTGTCTATACTACGTTACATCACCCTCTAAATACTAAGAGAGCGTTTGGTAACCAAAGTGTTTCTTTTTGTTGTGTTTTTTTTTAAAACATCATACCATGGTGTTTATTTTTCAAACGTGTTTTCAAATCCACTCAAAAATCGATCAAATCCACACACTTTAAGAAATTAAAACACTCAAAAATATCAACAGAGACCACGTACATATCAATCAAAAAGAAAAAGAAAAAGAAAAAAAAACCCACCTTTGAGAACGTGCTCTTCCCTGATCCATTCTTCCCCATAATCACTTAACGAATAATTTCATGGAGAAGCGAGACAATCACAAGTTAAATGCGAATACATACATGTTATTGACTTCTAAAAGAAATAACCATATATTCTAACTCGAATGGCAATTTTTGTTATATTATATATGTAAATCGCCAACCTCGACGAGACGAATCAGACATGATTGTTAGATTTTTGAAATCTCACTAGTATCGCCAATTTTAAAGTAAAAATCTAAAAAATAATTAATGTTTAGTTATTTTATGTAATAAAGTTAGGGCCTATTTAGATAGGAAATAAATTCAATGTTGGGGTCAATTTAAATTAGAAAATAAATTCAATTTTTGTTATAGTGTTTCCATTCGCTAAAGTGCAAGCTCATTGCCAAGCAACGGACAAGTGTGCTTCATGTTATGCCCCAATCAACTTGGCGGGCGAAGACTAGTAGGGACGACGACTCCGCCGACTCGACGACTCGACATTCCTTTTTGTCAACTCGAAAGACGAAACTTGTCACCTCCCTTTTGTCGAAAACGACTCACCATGAGTCCACTCGACCATTTGCCAAACGCCTTACTAAGCCGACTCGAAAGGCGTTACTTCTCGCCGAAGGCAAAGGACATCTTCTGTCTCGAGCTTATCCTCGCTGACAACGTGTCAACATCGTATTTAATGCATGTAAGATGTATCATGCCTCTGGTATTGATAGCCTTCATGACTCATCGGACCATGTGGGCCCTGGCAAGGCACCAGTCACTTCACATTTAATGCCGAAGTGATATTTCCTCCAGTCGCTAGCTGGCCAACACCTGTAAAGCAGAGGCTGACTCAGTTGACAGCCCACACTTCATCATTGCCCTCCTGTGCTCGACTGAAGTGACCAATCTACCCTTACACCTTAGCTATAAATGCAGGTACTATTTCAACCCGCAAGGGACCGAATTCTGGATTCTGATCCTAATTCTCTAATTCTCCAAAATCATACTACACAACAAGAACTCATTCAGATCCTCTTTTCCACACTCAAGTTCATCAGCTAACTTGACCGTCAGATGAATCATGTGGGAACCAATCACCGCCCTCTTACGTGTTTCTACATGTGGAGATCTTTTGGCCATCCAATTCAAGAACTTGACATAAAGTCAAGGAAGAAAACGACCCCTCATCAATCCTCAACAACCTCATCCAATCCTAGATGCAACGAACTATGTGATCATATAAATCATCAACAATTTTAATTCATGATGTGTTTCCTATGTTATAAGGAGTCTTTTTTAGGGTAGGATTTGATATTTTTAATTTTTTAACTCAATCTTATTAGGAATCTAGTTTATTTTCTATTTAAGAAAAGACATGTAACCCCAAATTGATTAGAATAGTTTTTCAATAAAAAATTTCTTTTAATATTTTCTTCATGGGTTTGAATATTGTTATTTGTAATTCAAATATCAACTCTTACCGGATTATGATGTTCTTAAACTTCTGTGGGGCGTTAAAGACCCCCTTCATCAACCAAACGCGCTTTCCGTTGACTTTTTTTGACTGGTGGCTTCTGTTTCAAAAATGAAAAGAAAAAGTGATTTAGCCTAAAATATGGTGTCACATGAGGGTTGATTCAAATATTATCCTCCCTTAAACAGTGTCACCTCTGAGGTGTCATTTGGCAAAGAATTAAGTGAAGGGTTAAGGAGTCTTAACTTCTTCTTTACCCGTCAAACACAAAAAATCTATAAAATAGTTAAAATGAGTTAACCCTACATAACTTACCAAACGTAAAAAACAGAGAATGATTAAGCTAACCCCTCTTGAGGTTTTAAAATTAGTTAATCCCTCAAACTAAGGGGTTAACTATTACTCCTATTTGGAATGATTAAAAGTTAATCTCTCTAATTGTTCTACCATTCAATTCGAAAAACCTTTATTCCCCCTAAAAATGGAAGGAAAATGACATTTTGTACATCATGTGTTCAAGTACTCAATTTGAGGTAGTATCTCATTCAGTTGGTTCTTTTCTTCTATCATTTATCTTCTATGTCATGGATGTAGGCAATTCATGGATCCCAAAATATATAGGACATACAAGCAAAAAATTTGTAGTATATACTTCTAACGGTAGAATTGGTAGCATGATATTATCACAGTTATATTTATATCAGTAGAGTTTTAAGCATTGACGTTACAAAATATTATCAAATTTTTTAATCAGTGCCAAATATTTATACGTCGGAGTATGCACTAAGAGCATGGGCAGCAAGCTCCGATCTCTGCTCTGAAGGCCGACGTGGCGATGGATGTTGCCAATCCCCCCTCCAGCAAGCTCTGAAGGACTCCCAAGCCCAGCTCCTTAGGTCGACGTGGCGGTGGAGAGCTTCGGAGCTCCCAAGTGCTCCACAAATTTGTGGAGCGCTTGGGAGCTCCCAACTGGGAAAACTTTACAAAAACCCCCCTCAAACATACCAGGATCGGCGACGTTGTCGAAGCATTGGGCTCTGGCGGCGTTCGGGTCGGCGGAAGTTCGGGACGACGGTGCCAGCGACGTTGTCGAAGCATTCGGGTCGCCGCCGTTGATGGAGAGGATGAAGACCTCCCCACCGCCCCCTGGATTTGATGGCGTTAGCCGAAGTTGAAAGATCGGCGGATGGGTCTGTTGAAGGGAGAGGATGAAATACCCGTTGTTTTTTTTAATTTGGGGTTGGATTTGATGGCCTCTTTTGGTTTTTTTATTTATTTATTGGGTGTGCTGTTTGAGAATTGAGCTGATGCTCATCAAAATAGTGAATATAATAATGAAGCCAACCAAAACTATTGAGGTGAAAAGTTTAGCTGTTGAGGTGAAAAAATAGAGTTGATAATAATGTACAGTTGAGGTGAAAAGTAATGGTAAAATATTAAAATAGAATAGGGGTTTTTTTGATATTGTTTGAAGCTCCTAACTAGGAGCTTGTTGGAGCTCCATAAAACAAGGAGGGCCTCTCAACGCTTATTTTTTTAATTTTTTATTCTAAAATGCTTGAGAGTTCTTGAGAGCTTGCTGACTAGGACTCCCAACTGGGAGCTTGCTGCACTTGCTCTAACGAAGCTCATTAAAAAATTTATACATCTTCTGACTCCATAGCATAACGTACAAAAACAGCAGCAACAAGTACTAAAAATAAGGGAAACGCTTCGAGCCAGCTTGCGCGAGCCAGGGGTGAGACCCACTGTGTCAATTAGGCTCACCCCTCATTGCTGTGCGAGTTGGCTTATCGTTAAAGCACGAGCCAAATAGCAGTGTTGTAAAAATAAAGCAAATGTGATATTAAAAAATGGAAAAATATCTATTCATCCAATGAATGAAAGAATTACAAGAAAATGTGGCCAGCCACCTCTACGCTGTATACACTAAATTACAGTTCAACTAATCTTAGACCATAGTAGAGCAAGATGCCGTTGACGGGTCAAACAAAGCCGGGACCAAATACTTCCTCCCGTGGGCCCCATTCACATTGTAGCTGGCACCAGTAGCGGGGTCCACCAACAATTCCCCAGCGTAACCCGGGTAGGCTCCTTTTCGTAACCCCGGCGAGCAAACGACGCGTGCTTTTAAGCGCTTTTCGGCCCTGAAGAACCCGTTCCAAAGCGTATCTAACCGCTCGCGCCATCATGTCTCGCCAAATGATTCACCATCCCCGTCACCGACGTCGAGTTAGGGTTCGATCAACGGAGGGGACTGGGGCCCGTAATCGGTGGGGAAGAGCATCGCGCACGGCCCGGGCACTGGTCCGAGTTACCGCCCAGATGTAAGGAACGACTCGTTTTGGATCGGGGACGACCGTGAGCGTCCGCGGACTATACAGAACCCTCGACAGCGTAGTCATCGGAGTGATAACCACGTTTGATTGCGGCCTAGTCTGGGCCCCTTTGCTGCAGGCTTGGCAATGTGGGGTCGCGTAAAGGATTCCCACGATGGTGGATCGATCCGAGGATCTGACTGTTACCGAGGGCGGAGCTCGATTCTGGTTTTGTACTCGGAAGTACCTTCCAGTATCCTCCACCCAGTGCCGAACGAGGGTGGCCCCGGGTCGGCGCCCTTCTTGCGGAGGGAAGGAGGGACGGGTGCGAAGTCGCTTCGACGGGCCGCTGATGAGCGGTAACCGCCCGTACCAACGCGTTTGCGCAGTATCGGTCCGGTGTAGCAGATCCCCTCGCTAGGCTTAGTCATCGTAGGGGTTTGTTTCGTGTTACCATCAGAGGACTGTAAGATGCCTCCACCACTAGTAGAATCGGAACAGTATAAAGATAGAGCACGAAGCATGGAGGGAAGTTAGTGAGCCATCGGTCTGTAAAGACATTGAGGACCGAGAAAATCTTTTTCTCGTCTTCTCTCGATTCTTGTGAGGAGAGTATAGGAGGCGTGATGGGATGGGAGGGGGGGGGGGGGTTTATAAGTTCGACTGATAATGCTGCAGTAGAGTGGTGTCTCCATCATACAAGTTACGAGGTAAACAAGGCCTGTGGTTCCCCCAGTCTATCCCAAAGGATGCCAATGGACAACTGGCGGTGGTCAGTTCCGTTCTGGCCAGGCTGAAGCTTCTTCGATGCGGCGGACGGAAATTCGCTATACGAGGGGTACAGCGAGTAAATGATGAGGAGATAATTAAATGATCACTCATTACGATGGTGTTTTAGTTTATGTTCTTCAGATGAGATTTGTCGGAACGTGCGCTGTGAACTACAGCTGTAGACAGTAGATTGTGAGGGCAGTGAATTGTGCGGAGCAGACCGCGGCCGCCGCTAGCTGTGTTTCCTTGGCATTTGTAGCGCTCGAGCGACTGGGAGCGGATAAGATGGAGGGCTCCCAGCTCCCTTCCTATCTCTTTGCCACCTTGGCATCTTGAGATCTCCAATGCCGAACTTAGGGGCTGTTTGGTTGGTTTCCTAAAAACCAAGAAAAGGAAATCGGTACAAGGAAATCAATAAAATAATATTTTTATCCATTTTCATCCCTAAAACTCACCCACAACATCAAATAAAATATTATTTTTATCCTCCAACTCATCTCATTTCATCTCCTTTCTTACCTTTAAAAATAAACCAAACACAAGAAATGTGTCACATCATCCAACTCATCACATCTCATTTTATCTCATTTTTAAAAATCACACACATCATCCAATAATATTGTGACAACTCATCTCATCTCATTAAACATTCCTTTCCACCCATTTCCTCAAAAAAAAACAAGAAATTAATTTCCTTAAGTACATGTCACATCATCCAATAATATACCTCCAACTCATCTCATCTCATCTATTTTCTTATTTTTAAAAACGAACCAAACACAAACAACCTCAAAACATCATCCAATAATATACCTCCAATTCATTTCCTTATTTTTTTAACCAACCAAACAACCTCAAAACAAGTTTTTAAAAAAATCACTCACATCATCCAATAATAAGGTGACAACTCATCTCATCTCATCTCCTATTCTATAATTTCCTTTTTTTTAAACCAACCAAACAACTTCAAAGTAATTATAATAGGAAATAGGTTTCCTAAAGTTTGATTTCCCAGTTTTTTTGGCCAAACGAACAGGCCCTAAGGGAAATTTAGAGTTTAGAGGGGACATCTCAAATTTGTTTAAGCATTTCAGTTTAGTCTTGTCAATAGTGTAAAATCTTTGCATAGCATTAGTCTTCCACGTGCATTTTCTTACTCCTAAATGACAAACTTCCTAAGCAAATCGCTATGCTTCCGGCTAAGTATACAATTAAAGTCAAACGGATCGAGCAGCCATTATTGGCTACGGCAGAGCCCACAATCTAATAATAATATCAAACGGATCGAGCAGCCATTATTGGCTACGGCAGAGCCCACAATCTAATAATAATAACAGGGACAGCCTTGCAATATAATCAATGTACACAACGAAGAACATGACTTGGTTAAGGAAAATATAGGTTTCCGCACTTCGAAGAAAGATGCTGTCTTGTTTGAGTCGTGAGTGAGCTGGGGCCAGTTGTGGACCGTTAATTAGCCAAAAGCAACCTAAATCTAGCCTACGGAATTTGTTTAGTTGGAAAAAGAAAGATATATTATAAAAGTTTTTACCAAATTTATTACAATTGATGAAATTTTGTAATTCAAGAATCCTTGCACAAATTGGATGTTAATTATATACACATTTACGACAAACATAAATACTATACATCCTTGCTACTGTATTCTAAATTGTCATGCTCGGTAAGAGTTCAGCTAATTAAACCTCCTCTTACGACTAACTAAATAGCATCTTTCTTTTAAAGATAAATAATTTTACGAGAGCGTTTTAAATTTTATATTTATAGCTGCTAAACAGATCAATATCAATCAAATTCAATATTAAAAAATTTCATTAGCAGAAGTGCATGCAGTTGATCGCCCAATATTACACAAGTAGGTAGATCTTGGAATTATTTAAAATGAGAATACTCAAATCTAAAAATTTTAAAGATTGCAGTATTATAATAACCTTTCGGTGAAAACCTTTCGGTTCAAGTAAAGATCTCATTGATCTGTTAAAACATTTCGGTTAAGACAAAGAACTTTCTATCTATAATAACCTTTCGGTTCAGGGCTTTGTTCATTCAAGTACAAACTAAAGCCTGCACGCTTTCAAACCCTATAACAGCAGCAACATTTCGGTTAAGACAAAGAACTTTCGATATATAATAACCTTTCGGTTCAGGGCTTTGTTCATTCGAGTACAAACTAAAGCATGCACGCTTTCAAACTCTGCAACAGCAACACAACATGTTAAACATTTTAATGTGTTTTTTTCGTATCTCTAAGAGCTGCCCTAATGGGGTCTATTTATAGGTCTCTAAGGTCAGCTCAATGGTCATTTGACTGTTACAAATCATAATGACAATTATGATTGTAACAATAAATGACTTAATTGTTGTAACTGTTGCATGCAATTTTAATTGCTGCATGTAAAAACGTCTAAACGCGATGGTCGTGTTTCTACCCAATGCAAGGGTCACGTCTAGGTCGTGTTCCCTCTCGCTCGCGAACGCGAGGGTCGCATCCTCGTGCAAACGCGAGGGTCCCATTCCCTTGCTACGAAGCGGCCCCCGAGACGACATTTGTGGTGCCACCTAGCCCCAATATCTCAGTGCGAAGTGCGCCTTACAAAGCGTCACTTAGCATTTCAGTCCGATTAGCCCCAATCGCTGACTCATTGGCCCACGAGCCCATGACCCACCATCCATTAGAACTTATGAGTGATTAATTGAATAAAAACAATTATCGGCTTGCCGCGTTGGGAAGCCTCGAACACATGATATTTTGAACACATGATATTTTGAAACACCAAAACTTTAACTTTTCACTATGCAACTAAGAATTTCTGAGAAATACCAGTAATTAATAGATGTATAGTTTGAAAACTCATTTTTTAAAATTTTTTTTTTTTGGAAAGTGATTTTTACCAAAAAAATCCAACAATAATAGTTAATAAAAATGTGTGAGTTTAGATTTGTGCTAATTTAATATATTCATCCCCATCTCCCAATATGATATACTGTAGGGAACATCTAGGACTCCCTCCAACCCCACACGCGCTCACACATTTGGAAGGACAATAACTGCGCTTTTGGAATCTCTATGTCAACTACTCCCGAGTGGCGCCTGTGCAAGTTGCAAAACCTGAACCCCTCGCAAATATTAGCGCAGCTGTTTCCAGACCTTTTCGTGAATACAATAACCTTATTGCACGAACAATAATTGGAGATCGTTGCAAAGTCTTGTTCATCAATTTGCAATACATCATTTGCTTGCAAAATTGTCAAGTTCGCGGATAAGTATACAGATGAGTGACGAGGAACCCGCGGGACACGCGGCAGCGTAGCATCAAATAGCACTCGACAGCCTTGTATACTAGTCCACGGAGAGAGAGCCCCCTAATTTGAAGAGCATACGTAGCATTAAGGAGTAAACGAGACAAGATTTCCTCCACGCACCCCACCATTTCTTGTTTTTAAGAAAAATCTGACAAAAATCGAAGCATGGGAGACGAGAGATTTTTTTGGGGGAAGTTTAGTTTTTGTACTTTTTTTTGTGGGGTCGAAGTGTTAGAATGTTGGCGTCTTTGGTTAAATCTGAAATAAAATAGATATAAATCAGAGAGAATTAAAAAAAAGCTGAAGTGCTATATTTTTAAAAAAATTTAAGTTAGTTGATGAGCGTTTATGAAACATTATACTTAAAACAATATTTGACCTACTCCGGTGCAAAAATCCTAATGCCAAACCGTTTTCAGGAACATCAGTACAATACAATTATGTGCGCCAACCAAATATTGTCAAGATCTCCTTAATTATAAGACCTTTCGATTAAGGCAACGATCTCCTCGATCGGTTAAAACTTTTCGGTCCAAACAAATATCTTTCGATTTGTAATAGTCTTTCAGTTCAGACAAAGATCTTTCGATCTGTAATAACCTTTTGGTTCATGACTATGTTCCTTCGGACACAAACTAAAGCTTACATGTTTTTAAATTCTGCAGCAACAGCACAACAGCTTAACAGATTCAATATGTTCAAGTTTTACAACACTTCAGTATGTTTCCCCTTCCCAATAGCTGCCTTAAAGGGCACTATTTATAGGCTTCTAAGGCCAGCTAAAAGGTCACCTAGAGTCAATTTGATTGTTACAAATCATAATGGTAATTATGATTGTAACAACAAATGACATACTTGTTATAATTGCTGCATGCAGTAACACCTGAAAAGCGAGGGTCGCGTTTCTACGCAACGCGAGGGTCGTGTCGCGCCTCGCGAACACAAGGCTCGCACCCTCTGTTTTCGTTAAAAGTTGGTTTCATTGTGGAATTTATTATATCTTCGGTCGATTACAACAAATTCAAAAGAAATAGTCTTTTTATAAGACTTCTCTTACACAACAAAAGGAAAATTACAATTTTTTAGAAACAAACACAGGATCATTGTTTGGATCACTGCTTGCGTGGGATCTTTGCCTGTGCCGGGGGTGCGTTAGCCCGTGAACCACCGATTCACAGATTCTGATTGAATCGTGAAGGTTTTGGGAATTCTTCATTCGTTTATCAAAGTAAGAATTTAAAACGAATATCTTATCGATATAAGATGTTCACTCTTCTAAAGATTAAGTCAGAGCTTAGATCTCTAGGAATCGCCAAAAGCTTCTTGAGGATGTTTGTGAAGAAGGAAGACTCTCTCTCTTGCTCCAATTCATCAAAAGCTCAAGCCTTTTCTGCTCTAATCTGCCCTCTCCCCTTTATTTCGTGTCTAGGGAGGTATTTATAGGGGTAGCAGTGCATAACAGTGAAAATGGGGGCGAGACAACTGACCAACCAAATGCTCTTTGGCTGCGTCAGTCAACACTGCCGCGGCTATTGGCGCGGCAGTGTGGGCTGCCGCGGCTAAAGGGGCAGTTACACCCACGTTCCCTCATATTTAAAACTGTTCTCCCACGACCTTTAACCACCTTTTTCGTGGTTTAATTGCTTGTCCACGTCAGCACACGTTCTATTTCTGATATGCCGCCACGTGGGCTTCAAAAANCCTTAGTCGCGGCACCATGGGCTGCCGCGCTTTAGCCGCGGCACCATGTACTGCCGCGCCTCAGCCGCGCCGTCATGTACTGTCTGTTGGTGTGTACATTGCTCTTCCATGTTGTCTCGCTTCCTTTGAATGATCCCCTCTGATTAAGAGAATAACGTTTATCGTCTTCTCTTTGCCTTGAGTGGTATTTGAATGTATGTAAGCATTTTTTGACGCCTACACCCTCGCGCGAACACGAGAGTCACATTCCCTCTCGCAAACGGGAGGGCCTCACCCTCGCATGAACGCGAGGGTCACCTGCAAACGCGAAGCTCACCCACATGCTGCAAAGCAGCCTGTGAGGTAGCCACAGTGGCGCCAAAGTGCGTTACCTAGCCCCGATGCATTCGTACGAAGTGTGCCTTACAAAGCGTCACTTAGCATCTCATGTCGATTAGCTCCGATCCCCGGTTCATTAGCCCACGACCCACTAGTAATTATGAGAGATTAAATAATTTATTTAAGACAACAATTCTCGGCTTGCCTACGGCAAGCCTCTAACTGTGGACCTTTTAAAACACCAAAACTTTTACTTTCGACTATGCTATTAAGGATTTCTGAAAAATACCAATAGTTAGTAAATATATAGTTTGAAATCTTATTTTAGAAAGCGGTTTAGACCAAAAAAATCCAACACTAAGTACTCTTCACTTATTCTATTTTTTAATGAAAAATGAAAATTAGTATAAATTAAATCCAACAAAGTAAGCAGCACAAGTAGATGATTATTTAGAAAATGCTCCATCCACCAAGTGATTATGAAAAGATCCAAACTCATGCCTCGAACTTAAATCCCCTTTTAAAATTTGATCAATGTAAGCAAATTAACCAGGCCGCTAATTTTATTTGGAGCAAATCTCTTGAAGATCCAAGGACCACATATATTAATTGCTTAACCCAATGTCGTGAAAGGGGAATGAACTGTATACTCCCTCGTTAAATAATCCGCTTCCAACTAATCCTTGTATTCCATTTGAGCAGCACCTTCATGTCAAAGCAAACCTCGTCATGATCTGAGAGCCAATATTGATTAATTACATTAACCAATGTAGTTAAGGGGGAATGAACTGTACTTCAGCATTAAGTAATCCCATGTCTCAGCCTTGTAGTTGCATTCCAATTGAGCAGCAGGTTTAATAAATAGTATACTACTAATGAACCACGGTTAAAGCTTAATGATCTCAGTTATTAAGAAAGAGATTCTTCCTGATCCAAAACCCAAATCGAGGACCACAACCCCGACATTCACGAGCTTTCGACGAGATCGTACGAGCCAGGAAAGGCCGCCAGTAATGACCCTCGCCAGCTGGACCTACGCGCATCTCTAGAGCATCAATTTATCATGAAACAAGAAAGAACTAATTTTGAACATGTGACTATATAGGATCACCGAATTGCGAAGAGATCTTTTTTTTAGTTCTATTCACAAAAAGTAGAACAGTATGGGATCTATTCGAAACAAATAGAATTTCATAGTCTTCAATTGGGTGATACTATAGGGATGTGTTTGTAACTGTATGGTTGGTTTCCTAAAATCAAAGGAAATGAAATAGGATCCATGAAACCATTAAAAGTTGATTTCCATCCATTTCTATCCTTAAAAATCACCCACATCATCCAATATTATAGTAACAACTCATCTTATCATATCATTTCTTATTTTTAAAAATAAACCAAACACAAGAAATGAGTCACACCATCTATCTCATCTCTAAAAATGAGTCACATCATCCAATTATATAGTGACAACTCATCTCATCTCATTAAAATTTAATTTGTCTTTATTTCCTCAAAAAAAAAACATGAAATGGGTTTCCCTAAATATGAGTCACATCGTTCAATAATATAATGGCAACTTATATTTTTTCTTAGGGGCTGTTTGGTTCATTTCCTAAATATAGGGAAATGCATTTCCATGTACAAAAACACAATTTTTGAGTTTTCTAAACTTTTTCAAGAAATAGATTGTTTCGTTTTGGTTCGCAAAAAAAAAATGGTGGGAAACCAATGTATTTATTTTTCTTGTGTTTAGTTCGCATGGAAAAAAGGAAAAAATTTTGTTTATATGGCAAAAAGCGGACGTGGCTGCAGTTTTTGTCAATTTCACAAGGTTGAGTAAGGAATTGGGAGAGAGAGAAAATCTGATGTGGCGGGGATTTTCGCCGAGTTTCCCTTCTTCAACCCTAACGAATCAAAGATGGGGAAAAAAAACACGACGGAAAGCTTATATCCTACGTGGTCACGAAAAATCTGATGTGGAGGCGGTGTAAAACTTTTCTACCGAATTTAAAAACGAACCAAACAGCCCCTTAGTTTTAAGAATGAACCCAACACAATAATATAACCTATTATAGAAAATAGATTTCTTATAATTGATTTACTTGTTTTTTTAGCTAACCAAACAACCTCAAAACAAGTCATGAAAATTATTTCTTAAAAAACCACCCACATCATCTAATAATATGGTGACAACTCATCTCAACTCTTATTTTTAAGAAAAGAACAAAACACAAAAAAAGAACATATATATTATAGGAAATAAGTTTCATTTTCTTTGATTTCCTTATTTTTTTAGCCAGCCAAACAGCCTAATTAACCAGCAAAGAAATAACTTCAGTAAAATTTTAGACACGCCTCTTTCAACGACTTATTTCTTATGATGCCTCTTTCAACAATTTAGTAAAGCGAAACATTTACAGAAATATTAACAAACAGTTTATTAATAGGTTCAAGGTTGCTTCTAATTTTCCAAAAAAAAAAAAAAAAAAAATATGGCGCAGCCGAACCTCAACGTCCGAATCTGGGGCTAATTTCCAGCGATGTAATTTGCTCTTTCGAAACTCCGAGACTCTGGTATCGATCCGACGTGGCCGTCCTACACGAGCACGATTTCGTCGAATAAAATAAATACAGCTGGAGAAGTTAACTCGACTCCAGCTGTCATGTGACCGTTTGGTGCCTCGGAGTCTCGGACCACGACCATTTAATTATTGGGGCACTCTATAAGGCTCCAGCTGGGCCCCACCTCAGCGTCTCCTTTCCGATCGCCTTCTCAATCCCCCACACGATATAAACCCCCCCTCCTCTCCACTATTCCCCTACCTCATCGAAACCTTCACTCTTAATTTTTCTCATTTCTCTTTTTTGCGATTAAACTGTGATTTATAATAGTTTAGCAATGGCTGCCTCCTCTCCTACTGGATTTTATCTTCTTCTACTCTTCTTGTCCCTTTCCTGTTTCTTGCTCCAACCATGTGATGGGGCGAGACGACTACGCGCTCTCGTCGAAGAGCAGCCCCTCACATGACCTACCACAAGGGCGCTCTCCTCACCGCCCGAGTCTCAGTCAACCCTCATCTGTACGGAAGTTCACCGCCCCTCAGCGCGCCATCGTAACCGACTTTCGTCGCTGTCCCTCTCCTCTCCTCCAGAATGCGGTGGCCAGAAGCAGCCCGCGGCTTCTCCTTCCTGGTGGAGGAACGATGAGGAGTAACTCTCGGAGTCGAAGACCAGATGCCGAGGCTCGGCCCTCGTAACAGACCCGACGAAGTCCTACCCGCTGGGGAATCATCACGGCGCCACATCGCAAGCTGGCCAGGCAAAGGGGCCCGCAGAGCTACGCGATCGAACGTGTGGCTCCTCGACCTCCGATGACGTGGCGTCGAGGGCTTCGCATGAGCGCTGGCGGGACGCACGGGTCGTCCCCACCGGACCAAAACGCGGCCGGTTCGCTTACGTCTGTCGGTAACCGGCGAGCGCCAGTGCCCGGGCCAGTGCGCGTCCGTCCTACAGCCGATTGACGCGGGCCCCAGCCCGCCGTTAATCTGCCCCTAACGCGACGTTCGGTTACGGTCGACGGGAATGGGATCAATCTGGCGACTTGCTGGCTCGGGACGCGTCTCACGAATCCGTTCGGTTAAACTGGTTCCTTCCAGGGGCCGAAGGTAAGCGCCGTTAAGCCGCGCGGCGCTGCCCCGGGTCTACGGGAAAGGGGCCTACCCGGGCTACGCCGGGGACCTGCTGGGTGGACCCCGCTACTGGGGCCAGCTACAATGCTAATGGGGCCCACGGGAGGAGGTATTTGCTACCGGCGCTGTTTGACCCGTCAACGGTGTCGTGTTCGACGATGGTGTAGGGGATATATATGAAAAGAAAGGGGGCTACGATTTAGTTAAATTAGTTAATAACTGTAATTCTTTCATTCATTGGATGAAGCTTTTGTTCAATTTGGGCACGAGTATTGGAAGGTGGAATATATTAGTTTTACTTAAATTAGCATAATGGAACATATGATGTTACTTTTCATTATGTATTTATTTTTTAAACTTTGTTTCGCATTTCTTCGGCTGCGTGACGGTGAGGAATTCTTTGATTAAAAACTTTCTCTCTTTTCTTAAACAAACAACAATAAAACTCAGAAAATAGATCAGGCCCAGCCAGGCGTAGGGTATGCCACAAGGTCGACTACTATTCTGGGCCTCGCTAGAAGGACAAGGTCCACGGCGGGGTGGAGCCTGTTAACTGGTAGATGGATCGATTCTAAAATCATCAAACAAAATTTAGCGAACCGGAACTTCGTGACGCAACTGGAGCTTTCTTAACGAGTCTGTTGTAAATTTCTTTTAAAAGCTCAAACAATCCTCTCTCAACTAGTCTGATAATCAACATCTAAGCTTTGCATCCTTTCTCGATTGTCAAAAAATATTGTCTGCTATAAGGGGCTGTTTGGTTCTGGTTTTTGGAAGGGGAAAGGAGGTGAAAAGCTGCCAAAATGTCAGTTTTTTGACAGATTCACCCTAAAATCGTCTCTATAAGAGGTATAGAGGCGATTTTGGGGGAAATCTGCCAAAAAACTGGTATTTTTGACAGCTTTCTCTCTTTTTACCGATCCAAAAAACCGATCCAAACAGCCCCTAAATAGTGAAGAGAATGCTGCTTTGGATCTTGATTACAATGTCTCCGTAGCTGCGAAATAAATGAGCAGTATTTCCGAGAATATGATAAGTGTAAGATTTATAATAAATCACAACCGTCAATAAACAACCGGCAATTAGAATTATAGATGGTCTATTTCTGAGTAGTCTATCTCTATTTTTTTAAACAAAAAAGCCTTTTGGCTCGCGGACCAACCGCGAGCCACAGCTCGCGTGAGAGGAACAGGGGGGTGGGCCCCCCCACTGTTGGGGGGCCCACCCCCCCTGTTTCTCTCACGCGAGCTGAGGCTCGCGGTTGGACCGCGAGCCAAATAGAAGAGTTGTTTTTTAAAAGGTTTAGAGGATCCAAAATCCCGATCTAAGATCACGGGAGGAAAATGATCTCATTAGTCAATAAATATGTGTCAATCTTCTCCATTAGCCATTTGAGAGGCTATAAAGACGTAGTGGACCTAGACCGTGATATTAAATGTTATCCAAAGCGAGTTTAACCCCTGAATCAATTAGAAATTCAAGCAATTAATGATCAAAGTGGTTACATCTCTTGGACTAGGGTCCGATGCAAGGGATACTTTCTGGAGACAATATTGCTGAATATACAAGTGTATGTTGTTTTAAGCTCCTATTTAGAGTAATTTTTTTTGATAAAATCACTATGGATTAATGATTAAAATCACTTGTTGACAAGGAATTCATGACAAACCCCTCAAAATATTGTTAATATTCTGAATCATGCATGATTCCAAATACACCCCCCCCCCCCCCCACCCCACAACCCTTAAAAAAAACCCTGCGCGGTTAAATAAAAATTTTTATTACCATTTTCACCAAAATTCTCTCATTTTTTTAGTAAGTCTCTTTTTTTTTCCTTTTTTTTGGCAACCATTTTCAACATGACTAAGTGACTAACCCATCAAAATTTAAGGGGTATGTATTTAATCATATATAAGCTAAATCAGAAAATTTTTCTGACTATAGTGTCTAATCGCATGGGAATTATCTAAAATTCAACCTTATATCTATGAAAATGTTATAATGGACAAATTTCTAAAAATCTGCCAAATTGACAATATCAAAGTTTCAAAGTTACAATGAGAAATGAAAAATCATAATTTTATCATATCGATCTCTCGTATCATTGTTGCTAGAGGGGTTGATCGTGCGACCCCTCCCTTCTGCAATGGAAGTACCACTACGTAGGAGTAGACCTGTCTATCCGGGCTGGGCCTGCCGGGCCAGGCAAAACCGGACCCGGACCCGGACCCGGGTACCCACGGGCCGGGTGCCGGACCCGGGCCGCGCGGCCTAACAGGCCGTCCCCGCGGTTTTTTATTTTTTTCTTTCTTTTTTTTTATTAAAAAAATGCTAAAAATTAGTTTAATATTATTATATTTTATATAATTATGTATTAGTATATACTTACAAATTATTACGTAACTATATATTATATATACATATATTATATGTAAATATATTGTATATATTTATAAGTTAATATATATATGTTATATATACATATATTATATGTAAATATATTGTATATATTTATAAGTTATAACTTGAGAGAGAGAATCGCATAAGTAGTCATTGCCCGTTGGGCCAATGGGGAAGAAGTAGCTGTTGTAATATATTATACTTATATATACTTATATACTAAGAGAGAGAGTATATACACACACGCATATTATACATATATAAGAGGGGGTATACATATATAAGAGAGAGTATACTTATATATACATATATGTTAAGAGAGAGAGAGAGAGAGAGAGAGAGAGAGAGTATATATACACACACACATATATTATACATTGTTTTCGCCAAAAGTCGAATTTGTTGTCGAATTCATTATATCTTCGGTCGATTACAATAAATTCAAAGAAAACAGCCTTTTTATAAGACTCTTTTACACAACAAAAAGAAAATTACAACTCTTGAGAAAATAAACGCAGGATCGTTGTTTGGATCACTGCTTTCGTGGGATCTTTGCCTGTGCCGGGAGCGCTTTGACTCGTGGACCACCAAATCACAGATTCTGATTGAACCGTGAGGGGTTTATGATTCTGACTTCGTTTATCGAAGTGAGAAATTGAAACGATATCTTATCGATGTAAGATAGTCGTTCTTCTTGAAATCAAGTCAAAGCCTGATTATCAAGGATTGGCCGTAAGATCAGCACCTCTGCTCTCTCTCTGCTCTGGATTGCTCTGGATTGCTCTGAAGTACTCACAATGATCAGCCCCCTGGAAAAATGGCCTTAGGAGGGTATTTATAACCTCCAAGAACAGTTGGCAGAAAACAGGTTGACGGGCGAGACAATGTTTGCTGTCTCGGCCCGCGAGACAGTAAACACTGTCTCGGCCCGCGAGACAGTAAACACTATCTCGCGGAACAGTAACCGCAGGCAGTTTTCATCTTAACTGTCTTCCCACGTTTCAAACTCCGTTATTTTGGCAGTTATCCACGTGATTCTCGCCCACGACGTTTCCCACGTTCTTGAACAGTTAGTGGCCACGTGTAGGGCAGTTGTAAAGGTAGTTTTGACCATCATTTGTGGACCTCTCGTTCATGGAACGAATCGAGAGGGGATTTTGGCTTTGGTCCTAACTGTTTAAAGGTTTGACCAAGATGGGAATTTGAGACGATCCTAACTGTTTAAAGGTTTGATCGTTCAATTTGTGGACCTCTCGTTCATGGAACGAATCGAGAGGGGATTTTGGCTTTGGTCCTAACTGTTTAAAGGTTTGACCAAGATGGGAATTTGAGACGATCCTAACTGTTTAAAGGTTTGATCGTTCAATTTGTGGACCTCTCGTTCATGGAACGAATCGAGAGGGGATTTTGGCTTTGGTCCTAACTGTTTAAAGGTTTGACCAAGATGGGAATTTGAGACGATCCTAACTGTTTAAAGGTTTGATCGTTCAATTTGTGGACCTCTCGTTCATGGAACGAATCGAGAGGGGATTTTGGCTTTGGTCCTAACTGTTTAAAGGTTTGACCAAGATGGGAATTTGAGACGATCCTAACTGTTTAAAGGTTTGATCGTTCAATTTGTGGACCTCTCGTTCATGGAACGAATCGAGAGGGGATTTTGGCTTTGGTCCTAACTGTTTAAAGGTTTGACCAAGATGGGAATTTGAGACGATCCTAACTGTTTAAAGGTTTGATCGTTCAATTTGTGGACCTCTCGTTCATGGAACGAATCGAGAGGGGATTTTGGCTTTGGTCCTAACTGTTTAAAGGTTTGACCAAGATGGGAATTTGAGACGATCCTAACTGTTTAAAGGTTTGATCGTTCAATTTGTGGACCTCTCGTTCATGGAACGAATCGAGAGGGGATTTTGGCTTTGGTCCTAACTGTTTAAAGGTTTGACCAAGATGGGAATTTGAGACGATCCTAACTGTTTAAAGGTTTGATCGTTCAATTTGTGGACCTCTCGTTCATGGAACGAATCGAGAGGGGATTTTGGCTTTGGTCCTAACTGTTTAAAGGTTTGACCAAGATGGGAATTTGAGACGATCCTAACTGTTTAAAGGTTTGATCGTTCAATTTGTGGACCTCTCGTTCATGGAACGAATCGAGAGGGGATTTTGGCTTTGGTCCTAACTGTTTAAAGGTTTGACCAAGATGGGAATTTGAGACGATCCTAACTGTTTAAAGGTTTGATCGTTCAATTTGTGGACCTCTCGTTCATGGAACGAATCGAGAGGGGATTTTGGCTTTGGTCCTAACTGTTTAAAGGTTTGACCAAGATGGGAATTTGAGACGATCCTAACTGTTTAAAGGTTTGATCGTTCAATTTGTGGACCTCTCGTTCATGGAACGAATCGAGAGGGGATTTTGGCTTTGGTCCTAACTGTTTAAAGGTTTGACCAAGATGGGAATTTGAGACGATCCTAACTGTTTAAAGGTTTGATCGTTCAATTTGTGGACCTCTCGTTCATGGAACGAATCGAGAGGGGATTTTGGCTTTGGTCCTAACTGTTTAAAGGTTTGACCAAGATGGGAATTTGAGACGATCCTAACTGTTTAAAGGTTTGATCGTTCAATTTGTGGACCTCTCGTTCATGGAACGAATCGAGAGGGGATTTTGGCTTTGGTCCTAACTGTTTAAAGGTTTGACCAAAATGGGAATTTTGTGAGGGAAGATTGATCTAAAGAGGTGATCGAATCTCATCTCAGCAAAAGAGTATTCAGAAGTCATAGTAGGAGTTTAGTGGTTATCACTTTGTTCATAATGATCGGGGTTATCCCTAAGAATATTACATTTAACATTCTTCCGGGAACTTCCCGTTACATGAATTATCCACCCCCCAGCTTTCTTTGCAAAACTGGGTGTAACGAGGAGTACGTTATCCTCATTCGCATGTTCGGGTTATCCTTAAGAATATAAGATTCTCCAGGAACTTCCCGTTATATAAATCATCCATCCCCAGCTTCCTTTGCGAAACCGGGTTTAACATTATACTCAGTTGGATAATCGAGAAGCAGTTTATACTCATATGCTCTTTGGAGTGTGGGGAAACAGTTTATACTCGTGCACCCACTGGAGTTGGGGAAACAGTTTATACTCGTGTATCCAATGGAGTAAGGTCATCTTTAATCGGCTTGTTTCGCCATTATGACGCCGGAGTCAATTAATGCTTGGATTTTATTTTTGAGTCCGAAGCAAATCTCGGTGGGATGAAGAACCCTTCTGTGGTACGCACAGTAGTTTGGATCCGTAATCCTCTTAGCTCCATCCTGATCTTTAATAGGTGGTAGCTCGATTTTGTCATTGGCGAGGAGGTATTCCAAGATGGCTGGAGCTTCATCATCTTCGAAAGAATACTCCTTTTGAAACCTCGGATCGGGAGTCGCGTTCCCAGTGATTGCAGATGTCGTCGGTTGGCTTCTCTCAGCTTTTTTTCTTTTAAGAAAGTGTTCAGCTTGTTCACCGCGCATTTTCAAATCTTTCCAAGTTTTGGATGGTACGACCCCCAGGGCTTCCAGGACATCGATAGAGAGATTATTGTGGCATGTTTGCAGAATGAACTCCTCTGTAACAGGATCTCTGCAATTCATTGCCTTGTTACGGAAGCGTTTGACAAAACTGTCGACTAACTCCTCGTCTTTTTGTTTTTCATCCAGAAGGGTTCCGATTGACACTTCGGTGTCATCATCGAAGAAGTTGCTGAGGAATAAATTTTCTATGTCATCCCAGCAATTGATGCTCCCTGGCTTGAGCCGTCGGTACCAATCGAAGGCCGACCCGCGAAGGGTGCCAACGAATAACCGGACCACTAAAGCCTCGTTCGGTGTGAAGTTAATCATATTGAATTTTGCCGGGTACGGTATTGAATTCCATTCACTTGGATAGGGACATGGAATACCCGTCTTTTTCACTTCTTGAGCCGTCATCAAAGCGTTGATTTTGTTTTCAAGCTCTTTCATTTTCTCGTCATCGTCTATATCTTCATTTGAAGGACGTTGAGGAGAATGAGTTAGACCACCCCCTGTAAGAGGTGCCATTGAACCACCCCCAATATCGTTATTGGGAGGGTGTGTTAAACCACCCCCAGCGTTATTGCTATTGGGAGGTGTATCAGTAAAGATGACTTCATCCACTAACCACCCCCAGCGTTATTGCCATTGGGAAGTGTATCAGCCAAGATGACTTCATCCACCTCTGGATCACTGTCATCTACAACATTCCGAGTGTGGTGGCTGGATTCAGCTCGCTGATTGGACTCAGGAGGTTGAGGTTGTTGAGTTAGCAACTCTCTCATTTGTTGAATAGCTAACCCCATCTCTGTCTTCATCTCAGCTCTAATTTCTTCACGTTGCTTCGCTAGAGCTTCTTGAAGCATTTAAGCAAATTGATCAGAGGTGATTGTGAGTATTTCTCTGGTTTGCCCCGTGCTAGACGTTGTATTATCAGAAGCGATTGCAGAACAAGTGTCCGAGAATTCATCCTCCGAGGACATTCCTTTTTGCATTCTTTTGTAATCTCTGCGTCTGATGGCTCCTAATTGGAGTCGAGACATCCTTTGAGCAATTCTTGGATTGACTTTTCCTCTGGGAGAAAAGTCAGGATTTGAGTCATTTGAATGCCGCTTCGACTTTCTTTTATCAGCCACGTTGATGGTGACTTCAGGGAATTCATCATCTTGGGCAGTTGATTTTCTCTTGCGGAAATATCTCTGCTTATGCTTCGACAATACAGAGACTCTTCGTGAGATGACTTCTCGTTTAAAACAGTCACATTCTGATAATGTTATTTTAACGAGTCGCGCACAGGAACAAAGAGAGTTTATGTCCCGAATAACTCTCTTTCGAAAATTATTTACAACCCCAATTTGATAATACGATTCATTGGTATGATTGCCAAAAAATCGTATCGTCTGTTGGCATGACCTCCCAGGTATGACGATATCATTTGATGAATGCGTCTTCTTCTGGGGGTATAAAACCTTGTTGGCATTCTCAGGACAATTTATCTTTGTCTTTGAACGATCCAAGGTTATGTCGGGAGTCACACGTTTAGAACCACCCCCTTGCGGGTATGGAGTCTTAACGGGCTCCGAATGCTGATTTTGCATAAGTCCAGACTTTAGAATCCAAACTTGGTGGAGTTTCGGTGGTTCTTTGGTCACCACTTCCTTCCTCCTTTCTCGTCTTTGTTGTAAGAGAGCACGAGCATGAGCTGCGTTTGCACGACGCTTTTGTATACGTTCTTTGAGGGTCGAACGAGACCTTTTGACGAGTGTCCATTCCTCCGTCGTGAATTGTGCAGAAACGTGAGTGGTTTGTAGGCTATATATACTCCCCGAAGGCTATTTTCTCAAGTGGCTGATCATTTTGAGCACTTGAGAGCAATCCAGAGCAGAGAGAGAGCAGAGGTGCTGATCTTACGGCCAATCCTTGATAATCAGGCTTTGACTTGATTTCAAGAAGAACGACTATCTTACATCGATAAGATATCGTTTCAATTTCTCACTTCGATAAACGAAGTCAGAATCATAAACCCCTCACGGTTCAATCAGAATCTGTGATTTGGTGGTCCACGAGTCAAAGCGCTCCCGGCACAGGCAAAGATCCCACGAAAGCAGTGATCCAAACAACGATCCTGCGTTTATTTTCTCAAGAGTTGTAATTTTCTTTTTGTTGTGTAAAAGAGTCTTATAAAAAGGCTGTTTTCTTTGAATTTATTGTAATCGACCGAAGATATAATGAATTCGACAACGGTCGCCAGTTTGTTTTCGCCAAAAGTCGAATTTGTTGTCGAATTCATTATATCTTCGGTCGATTACAATAAATTCAAAGAAAACAGCCTTTTTATAAGACTCTTTTACACAACAAAAAGAAAATTACAACTCTTGAGAAAATAAACGGAATCGAGAGGGGATTTTGGCTTTGGTCCTAACTGTTTAAAGGTTTGACCAAGATGGGAATTTGAGACGATCCTAACTGTTTAAAGGTTTGATCGTTCAATTTGTGGACCTCTCGTTCATGGAACGAATCGAGAGGGGATTTTGGCTTTGGTCCTAACTGTTTAAAGGTTTGACCAAGATGGGAATTTGAGACGATCCTAACTGTTTAAAGGTTTGATCGTTCAATTTGTGGACCTCTCGTTCATGGAACGAATCGAGAGGGGATTTTGGCTTTGGTCCTAACTGTTTAAAGGTTTGACCAAGATGGGAATTTGAGACGATCCTAACTGTTTAAAGGTTTGATCGTTCAATTTGTGGACCTCTCGTTCATGGAACGAATCGAGAGGGGATTTTGGCTTTGGTCCTAACTGTTTAAAGGTTTGACCAAGATGGGAATTTGAGACGATCCTAACTGTTTAAAGGTTTGATCGTTCAATTTGTGGACCTCTCGTTCATGGAACGAATCGAGAGGGGATTTTGGCTTTGGTCCTAACTGTTTAAAGGTTTGACCAAGATGGGAATTTGAGACGATCCTAACTGTTTAAAGGTTTGATCGTTCAATTTGTGGACCTCTCGTTCATGGAACGAATCGAGAGGGGATTTTGGCTTTGGTCCTAACTGTTTAAAGGTTTGACCAAGATGGGAATTTGAGACGATCCTAACTGTTTAAAGGTTTGATCGTTCAATTTGTGGACCTCTCGTTCATGGAACGAATCGAGAGGGGATTTTGGCTTTGGTCCTAACTGTTTAAAGGTTTGACCAAGATGGGAATTTGAGACGATCCTAACTGTTTAAAGGTTTGATCGTTCAATTTGTGGACCTCTCGTTCATGGAACGAATCGAGAGGGGATTTTGGCTTTGGTCCTAACTGTTTAAAGGTTTGACCAAGATGGGAATTTGAGACGATCCTAACTGTTTAAAGGTTTGATCGTTCAATTTGTGGACCTCTCGTTCATGGAACGAATCGAGAGGGGATTTTGGCTTTGGTCCTAACTGTTTAAAGGTTTGACCAAGATGGGAATTTGAGACGATCCTAACTGTTTAAAGGTTTGATCGTTCAATTTGTGGACCTCTCGTTCATGGAACGAATCGAGAGGGGATTTTGGCTTTGGTCCTAACTGTTTAAAGGTTTGACCAAGATGGGAATTTGAGACGATCCTAACTGTTTAAAGGTTTGATCGTTCAATTTGTGGACCTCTCGTTCATGGAACGAATCGAGAGGGGATTTTGGCTTTGGTCCTAACTGTTTAAAGGTTTGACCAAGATGGGAATTTGAGACGATCCTAACTGTTTAAAGGTTTGATCGTTCAATTTGTGGACCTCTCGTTCATGGAACGAATCGAGAGGGGATTTTGGCTTTGGTCCTAACTGTTTAAAGGTTTGACCAAGATGGGAATTTGAGACGATCCTAACTGTTTAAAGGTTTGATCGTTCAATTTGTGGACCTCTCGTTCATGGAACGAATCGAGAGGGGATTTTGGCTTTGGTCCTAACTGTTTAAAGGTTTGACCAAGATGGGAATTTGAGACGATCCTAACTGTTTAAAGGTTTGATCGTTCAATTTGTGGACCTCTCGTTCATGGAACGAATCGAGAGGGGATTTTGGCTTTGGTCCTAACTGTTTAAAGGTTTGACCAAGATGGGAATTTGAGACGATCCTAACTGTTTAAAGGTTTGATCGTTCAATTTGTGGACCTCTCGTTCATGGAACGAATCGAGAGGGGATTTTGGCTTTGGTCCTAACTGTTTAAAGGTTTGACCAAGATGGGAATTTGAGACGATCCTAACTGTTTAAAGGTTTGATCGTTCAATTTGTGGACCTCTCGTTCATGGAACGAATCGAGAGGGGATTTTGGCTTTGGTCCTAACTGTTTAAAGGTTTGACCAAGATGGGAATTTGAGACGATCCTAACTGTTTAAAGGTTTGATCGTTCAATTTGTGGACCTCTCGTTCATGGAACGAATCGAGAGGGGATTTTGGCTTTGGTCCTAACTGTTTAAAGGTTTGACCAAGATGGGAATTTGAGACGATCCTAACTGTTTAAAGGTTTGATCGTTCAATTTGTGGACCTCTCGTTCATGGAACGAATCGAGAGGGGATTTTGGCTTTGGTCCTAACTGTTTAAAGGTTTGACCAAGATGGGAATTTGAGACGATCCTAACTGTTTAAAGGTTTGATCGTTCAATTTGTGGACCTCTCGTTCATGGAACGAATCGAGAGGGGATTTTGGCTTTGGTCCTAACTGTTTAAAGGTTTGACCAAGATGGGAATTTGAGACGATCCTAACTGTTTAAAGGTTTGATCGTTCAATTTGTGGACCTCTCGTTCATGGAACGAATCGAGAGGGGATTTTGGCTTTGGTCCTAACTGTTTAAAGGTTTGACCAAGATGGGAATTTGAGACGATCCTAACTGTTTAAAGGTTTGATCGTTCAATTTGTGGACCTCTCGTTCATGGAACGAATCGAGAGGGGATTTTGGCTTTGGTCCTAACTGTTTAAAGGTTTGACCAAGATGGGAATTTGAGACGATCCTAACTGTTTAAAGGTTTGATCGTTCAATTTGTGGACCTCTCGTTCATGGAACGAATCGAGAGGGGATTTTGGCTTTGGTCCTAACTGTTTAAAGGTTTGACCAAGATGGGAATTTGAGACGATCCTAACTGTTTAAAGGTTTGATCGTTCAATTTGTGGACCTCTCGTTCATGGAACGAATCGAGAGGGGATTTTGGCTTTGGTCCTAACTGTTTAAAGGTTTGACCAAGATGGGAATTTGAGACGATCCTAACTGTTTAAAGGTTTGATCGTTCAATTTGTGGACCTCTCGTTCATGGAACGAATCGAGAGGGGATTTTGGCTTTGGTCCTAACTGTTTAAAGGTTTGACCAAGATGGGAATTTGAGACGATCCTAACTGTTTAAAGGTTTGATCGTTCAATTTGTGGACCTCTCGTTCATGGAACGAATCGAGAGGGGATTTTGGCTTTGGTCCTAACTGTTTAAAGGTTTGACCAAGATGGGAATTTGAGACGATCCTAACTGTTTAAAGGTTTGATCGTTCAATTTGTGGACCTCTCGTTCATGGAACGAATCGAGAGGGGATTTTGGCTTTGGTCCTAACTGTTTAAAGGTTTGACCAAGATGGGAATTTGAGACGATCCTAACTGTTTAAAGGTTTGATCGTTCAATTTGTGGACCTCTCGTTCATGGAACGAATCGAGAGGGGATTTTGGCTTTGGTCCTAACTGTTTAAAGGTTTGACCAAGATGGGAATTTGAGACGATCCTAACTGTTTAAAGGTTTGATCGTTCAATTTGTGGACCTCTCGTTCATGGAACGAATCGAGAGGGGATTTTGGCTTTGGTCCTAACTGTTTAAAGGTTTGACCAAGATGGGAATTTGAGACGATCCTAACTGTTTAAAGGTTTGATCGTTCAATTTGTGGACCTCTCGTTCATGGAACGAATCGAGAGGGGATTTTGGCTTTGGTCCTAACTGTTTAAAGGTTTGACCAAGATGGGAATTTGAGACGATCCTAACTGTTTAAAGGTTTGATCGTTCAATTTGTGGACCTCTCGTTCATGGAACGAATCGAGAGGGGATTTTGGCTTTGGTCCTAACTGTTTAAAGGTTTGACCAAGATGGGAATTTGAGACGATCCTAACTGTTTAAAGGTTTGATCGTTCAATTTGTGGACCTCTCGTTCATGGAACGAATCGAGAGGGGATTTTGGCTTTGGTCCTAACTGTTTAAAGGTTTGACCAAGATGGGAATTTGAGACGATCCTAACTGTTTAAAGGTTTGATCGTTCAATTTGTGGACCTCTCGTTCATGGAACGAATCGAGAGGGGATTTTGGCTTTGGTCCTAACTGTTTAAAGGTTTGACCAAGATGGGAATTTGAGACGATCCTAACTGTTTAAAGGTTTGATCGTTCAATTTGTGGACCTCTCGTTCATGGAACGAATCGAGAGGGGATTTTGGCTTTGGTCCTAACTGTTTAAAGGTTTGACCAAGATGGGAATTTGAGACGATCCTAACTGTTTAAAGGTTTGATCGTTCAATTTGTGGACCTCTCGTTCATGGAACGAATCGAGAGGGGATTTTGGCTTTGGTCCTAACTGTTTAAAGGTTTGACCAAGATGGGAATTTGAGACGATCCTAACTGTTTAAAGGTTTGATCGTTCAATTTGTGGACCTCTCGTTCATGGAACGAATCGAGAGGGGATTTTGGCTTTGGTCCTAACTGTTTAAAGGTTTGACCAAGATGGGAATTTGAGACGATCCTAACTGTTTAAAGGTTTGATCGTTCAATTTGTGGACCTCTCGTTCATGGAACGAATCGAGAGGGGATTTTGGCTTTGGTCCTAACTGTTTAAAGGTTTGACCAAGATGGGAATTTGAGACGATCCTAACTGTTTAAAGGTTTGATCGTTCAATTTGTGGACCTCTCGTTCATGGAACGAATCGAGAGGGGATTTTGGCTTTGGTCCTAACTGTTTAAAGGTTTGACCAAGATGGGAATTTGAGACGATCCTAACTGTTTAAAGGTTTGATCGTTCAATTTGTGGACCTCTCGTTCATGGAACGAATCGAGAGGGGATTTTGGCTTTGGTCCTAACTGTTTAAAG
Organism: Asparagus officinalis; assembly: GCF_001876935.1. Classification (NCBI taxonomy): domain Eukaryota; kingdom Viridiplantae; phylum Streptophyta; class Magnoliopsida; order Asparagales; family Asparagaceae; genus Asparagus; species Asparagus officinalis. The sequence goes on from NC_033796.1 coordinate 5,619,460, forward strand.
GTTTGACCAAGATGGGAATTTGAGACGATCCTAACTGTTTAAAGGTTTGATCGTTCAATTTGTGGACCTCTCGTTCATGGAACGAATCGAGAGGGGATTTTGGCTTTGGTCCTAACTGTTTAAAGGTTTGACCAAGATGGGAATTTGAGACGATCCTAACTGTTTAAAGGTTTGATCGTTCAATTTGTGGACCTCTCGTTCATGGAACGAATCGAGAGGGGATTTTGGCTTTGGTCCTAACTGTTTAAAGGTTTGACCAAGATGGGAATTTGAGACGATCCTAACTGTTTAAAGGTTTGATCGTTCAATTTGTGGACCTCTCGTTCATGGAACGAATCGAGAGGGGATTTTGGCTTTGGTCCTAACTGTTTAAAGGTTTGACCAAGATGGGAATTTGAGACGATCCTAACTGTTTAAAGGTTTGATCGTTCAATTTGTGGACCTCTCGTTCATGGAACGAATCGAGAGGGGATTTTGGCTTTGGTCCTAACTGTTTAAAGGTTTGACCAAGATGGGAATTTGAGACGATCCTAACTGTTTAAAGGTTTGATCGTTCAATTTGTGGACCTCTCGTTCATGGAACGAATCGAGAGGGGATTTTGGCTTTGGTCCTAACTGTTTAAAGGTTTGACCAAGATGGGAATTTGAGACGATCCTAACTGTTTAAAGGTTTGATCGTTCAATTTGTGGACCTCTCGTTCATGGAACGAATCGAGAGGGGATTTTGGCTTTGGTCCTAACTGTTTAAAGGTTTGACCAAGATGGGAATTTGAGACGATCCTAACTGTTTAAAGGTTTGATCGTTCAATTTGTGGACCTCTCGTTCATGGAACGAATCGAGAGGGGATTTTGGCTTTGGTCCTAACTGTTTAAAGGTTTGACCAAGATGGGAATTTGAGACGATCCTAACTGTTTAAAGGTTTGATCGTTCAATTTGTGGACCTCTCGTTCATGGAACGAATCGAGAGGGGATTTTGGCTTTGGTCCTAACTGTTTAAAGGTTTGACCAAGATGGGAATTTGAGACGATCCTAACTGTTTAAAGGTTTGATCGTTCAATTTGTGGACCTCTCGTTCATGGAACGAATCGAGAGGGGATTTTGGCTTTGGTCCTAACTGTTTAAAGGTTTGACCAAGATGGGAATTTGAGACGATCCTAACTGTTTAAAGGTTTGATCGTTCAATTTGTGGACCTCTCGTTCATGGAACGAATCGAGAGGGGATTTTGGCTTTGGTCCTAACTGTTTAAAGGTTTGACCAAGATGGGAATTTGAGACGATCCTAACTGTTTAAAGGTTTGATCGTTCAATTTGTGGACCTCTCGTTCATGGAACGAATCGAGAGGGGATTTTGGCTTTGGTCCTAACTGTTTAAAGGTTTGACCAAGATGGGAATTTGAGACGATCCTAACTGTTTAAAGGTTTGATCGTTCAATTTGTGGACCTCTCGTTCATGGAACGAATCGAGAGGGGATTTTGGCTTTGGTCCTAACTGTTTAAAGGTTTGACCAAGATGGGAATTTGAGACGATCCTAACTGTTTAAAGGTTTGATCGTTCAATTTGTGGACCTCTCGTTCATGGAACGAATCGAGAGGGGATTTTGGCTTTGGTCCTAACTGTTTAAAGGTTTGACCAAGATGGGAATTTGAGACGATCCTAACTGTTTAAAGGTTTGATCGTTCAATTTGTGGACCTCTCGTTCATGGAACGAATCGAGAGGGGATTTTGGCTTTGGTCCTAACTGTTTAAAGGTTTGACCAAGATGGGAATTTGAGACGATCCTAACTGTTTAAAGGTTTGATCGTTCAATTTGTGGACCTCTCGTTCATGGAACGAATCGAGAGGGGATTTTGGCTTTGGTCCTAACTGTTTAAAGGTTTGACCAAGATGGGAATTTGATACGATCCTAACTGTTTAAAGGTTTGATCGTTCAATTTGTGGACCTCTCGTTCATGGAACGAATCGAGAGGGGATTTTGGCTTTGGTCCTAACTGTTTAAAGGTTTGACCAAGATGGGAATTTGAGACGATCCTAACTGTTTAAAGGTTTGATCGTTCAATTTGTGGACCTCTCGTTCATGGGATGAATCGAGAGGGGATTTTAGCTTTGGTCCTAACCGTTTAAAAGTTTGACCAAATGGGTTTTGTGAGGGAAGATTGATCTAACGAAGTGATCGAATCTCATCTCAGCAAAAGAGTGTTCGAAAATCATAATAGGAGCTTAGCATTTATCATTCTGTCCATAATAATCGGGTTATACCTAAGAATATTATATTTAACATTCTTCCAGGAACTTCCCATTACATGAATTATCGACCCCCAGCTTTC
>NC_033796.1:5622785-5623129 GCF_001876935.1 Asparagus officinalis
GCCTGGATTTTCGGGCCGATGCCGGGCCAGGCCGGGCCCTGACCAACGGGTAAAATGGACAGCCCTAATGACAACACCGTAAATCCGCCCTTGGATATAACCTACACTGTCTTTGGTTCGATTCCCTTCAACTCAACTGGGTCTAGACTGAATTAAAGTGGGTGGTACCTTATACGTACCCTGCGGAGTTTACCCTTCAACTCAACTGGGTCTAGACTGAATTAAAGTGGGTGGGACCTTATACGTACCCTGCGGAGTTTACCCTTGGGAGACGACTTAGTATCGAAGTTGCTTATTGGGACCCAAGCCTCGTCTAACCAAGCGGCTTCGTGTCTCACCAAAAA
>NC_033796.1:5623136-5691312 GCF_001876935.1 Asparagus officinalis
CTCCGCGCACGTGGATTATTCTTCATGTTTTGGAATATGTGCACAATGGCTCCTAAGTCCAAGTCCTCGAGAGGCTTCCTAATTGGAATACGTGACACCTAGTGTATCGCACGTGAGTATCTGTAGCCCTCTCGAGCTCCCACCTACGCGACAATGAACCCGTCCTTGATTTTCGATCAATAATGCGGACCTAGCCATTTTCTATTGACCTAAGACCAGCACCAAAAAGTCTCCCTCCCCCATTAATCAACTAATTTCAGCATGGCCCAAATATGGCCTCATCAAACTAACTAGCTAACAATATCTTGCTTTAAAATTAATTAACACTGAGGATAAGGTTGACTTTTCTGTGCAGGTAATAATTGGGGCGGCCTTAATTTGTCTACTGGACTTTAGAACCTGGATGCATTGCTAACTGGATTGCTCTATTAATTTGTGACGAGCTAGGCAGTAGGCAGCCACATTGACCCTTTGAATACAGGCTGCAATTGCTTAGTTGTTAGTGGACGGTCTCATGCAACACATAACAGACCCGAGAGCGTCGCTGCTTAATTAATTGCTTGATTTCGATTTCATGCATGACCGAGTTTATAATTGGCATTTTATCGGAAGCTTCGTGCAAGCTCAAACTCTCAGACTTACATTCCGCCTGATCAGCTGCTGCGCGTCTTTGCAAGCATAATTGACTTCAAGCAATTGTCTATTAATTGACTTGCAAGCATAATTCATTCTTCTTTAATAAAAAAAAAGAAGAAGAATTAAAAAAAATAAAAAGGGATCTGATTCGCTGCTTTGTTTGAGTCTTCTTTTGATTGAAGATCTTTTTGAGTGATTTTGGCAGATTTTTCAAAAAAAAAAAAAGTGAAAAAAAAACAGTGCAAATATGGCAGTTTTAGGGTTTAACCCGATGGAATTGATTGGGCCAATTGATACAACTAATTTTGTGGCTCAGAGAATTTGGGGTGAAAAGTTCCCATCTTTAATTTCTGATTCTTTTTTCTCAAAGCCCATTTCAAAGCCCAAGCCTGCTGTGGAGGATTCTAGAGTTGAGGTAACTAGGGTTAACAAAGGGGTTGGGTTAGGGTTAAAATCTACGGTTGGATTGGACCCATCTTGCAGATCCCTAGAAGAGTTAAAGGTGGATGTTAATAAAGGAGACTGGGTTAGCGTTGTTAAACGAAACCCTAGATCGTCTCAGACCAAAAAATCTGCTCCTCTTAGTCATCTTTCTGCTGATTTTATTCGACGAAATAGTTTGTGTTTTCGTTGTGGAGGATCGAAACATATGGCAAAAGATTGTAGAGATCCGATTGTATGTTTCAGATGTCAAGGAGTTAGTCATGAAGCTAAGAATTGTTCTCGATCTGAAGGTGGAGGTCGTGGTAATGGAGGTAGAGGTTCTGGGTTTGGAGGTCGTGGTCATTTGGGTGGTAGATCTGGAGGTAATTTTGGAAATCGTGGTGGTGGAGGACGTTTTGGTCAAAACCCTAATGTGGGTGGGGGTGCTGGTAGGTTGAATCCTTGGCAATGGCGTAGGGAGTTTTGAAGGAGAGGTGAATTCTGGGTTCCAAAAATTTAGAAATTTTGCTATAATTTCTTTTGTGGAAGGGGGTAATGTATCGTTAGAAAGATTGGAACTAGATTTGAGAGCTTATTTTCCTTTAAATAAGCATTGGGATGTGAGGCTTTTTACTAATGGAGAAGTTTTAGTTAAAATTCAACCGTGGAGGCAAATGGAGGATCTAATAAAAATGGGAGTTATATCTCTAAGATCTTGTAAAATCAAGTTTAGAAGATGGAATGCTTGGGAAGGGAATGTGGTGGAAAAGAGAATTGCTCAGGTATGGATTAAATTGAAACATGTTCCTCCTCATTTATGGAATAGGGAATCCTTTGAGTTGATGGTGAAACCTTTTGCTGATTTAGTTGATCTTGATCCACTGACAAATGCTGCTTCAGAATTTGTGGATGCTGTTGTGTTGGTCAAATGTCTAGAATATATTGATATTCCTAAAGTTTTGAAGATTTTTGTGGGGAAAAATCAGTATAATGTTGATGTTTCTATTATGTCGATTATGGGTGAAAGTGTTGAAGCTGATAAGAAAAAACAGAAAGTGGATCATATAGTTGATAATAATCAGAGTTCTTATCAGGATAAATGGTTTAAAGGGAGAAAGGATAGTGGATCTGGTTCTTCTGATAATAATTCATGGACTGTTAGACAAGATCTACGGAATAATCCATGGGATTCTCCAGCTGCCAGGCTGTGGAATGAAGCCAAATCTTTTTATCAAAACAAAAAGCCAGTGTGGGGTAGTTGGGAAAATAAATCTTCAAAAGATAGTGAAGTTGAGCAAGTTCCAGATCAAGTGAAGAAACCTGATAATGAATTTCTGATGGATCAAGCTATGAAAGCAGATAATATTAAGAATGCTGAGTTGGAAGTGAATACCTCTTTGTCTCCTATCATATCTGAAGACAATGTAGTTCAGGAGGTAAAAGAAGATGTTGCAGTAGAAGAGTCTAACAATAGAGCTCTTTTGGATAGTGAAAATTTTGATGGGGGAAATTGGTTATCAGTATTTTACAACAATGAGGAGGGAATAGAAAGAGAAGAAGATTTTCCAATTATTCAACCTTTGAATTCCTTACCTCCTGCAGAGCATAGTCTTAGCTCTAAAGTTGCTTATGTTAGAAGATGCTCCAGGTTTGTAGATTATGAACCTATGACTGCTTTGGACAGAGCTACATCAAGAGCTGCGTTGAAAGACTCTGACAAAAGTTCTCATGGAGCTTCTTCAGGTGAAAGTTCTTTTTCCTTGGGTTCTTCTTTTGTTCCTATTCTTTTTGATGTCTGTTCTGATAAGCAGTTAAAAAAATTTGCTGCAAATTGTGCCATTAATCTTGAACCTCAAGGGGATTTTGATCCTTTAAAAAAAGTGAGGCAAATGGAGCAAGAGAGGGCTACTTTTGAGTAGTCTTTGGCTATTTGTGATTGAGGAGTTTGTTTATATTACATATGTTGATTACATGGAATGTAAGAGGACTTGGTTTGAGTACCAAAAGATTTGGTGTTAAAGACTTTTGCCAGTTAAACAAATTTGATATAATTTGTTTACAGGAAACAAAATTGAGTTGTGTTGATGATAAAATTTTAAATAGCCTGGGAGGCAATGTTTTTGAGTGGGTTTGTTTACCCTCTATTGGTGCTTCTGGTGGGATTTTAATTGGTTGGAACAGCAATAAATGGAAGATGTTGCAGGAACAATCTGGAATTTTTGTTTTGACTGTGGTCCTTCAAAATAAGAGAAATGGTTTTGTTTGGAACATTTCTTCTGTTTATGGTCCAAATAGTAACAGTGAGAGAGCTCTTTTTTGGCAGGAGCTCAGGAATATCAAAAATATCTTCTCAGGACCTTGGGTTGTGGTGGGTGATTTTAATGTTACTACTAATGCTGCTGAAAGAAAAGGTAAAACTATTAATAGGAAAGAAATGGAGGAATTTAATGAGATTATTAATGAATTAGAGCTGATTGATAGTCCTTTACATGGGAGACAGTTTACTTGGACTAATAAAAGAAGGTTGCCTTCTATGGCTAGGTTGGACAGAGTTTTTTTCAACTCTGAATGGGAAGATGCCTTTCCTTTTTCCAGACAACAAGGTCTGTGCAGTCAATTATCTGATCATGCTCCAATTAGTTTTGATTGTGGAGATAATCAAAATTTTGTTAAAAGGTTCAGATTTGAAAAAATTTGGTTAGAATCTGAGGAGTTTATGAAGGGAGTTCCTTTATGGTGGAAATGTGCACCAAAAAGTTTATCTGCTGCTAAGAATATTGTTGGTAAGCTGAGATTCATGAGAAAATGCATCAAACAGTGGATTCATTCCAGTTTTTATAGTGTTAAACAAAAGAAGAAAGACTTGTTGGACAGTCTTTTAGAATTGGAAGTCTTAGAGGAAAATAGAGATTTGGAGGATGATGAATTGATTAAAAAAAATGATCTTTCCATGCAATTGAATGAGATTTTGAAACAAGAGGAACAAATGTGGAAACAAAGATCCAAAGCACATTGGTTAAAAGAAGGGGATAATAATACTGCTTATTTCCATAAAATTGCTAATGGTAGAAAAAGGAATAATTTGATTGTGTCAATTGATGTAGATAATGTGGTGGTGAGTTCTGAAGAAGGAATAGCTCAAGTTTTTTCAAATCATTATGAAAAGATTTTTGGACAGAGAGAGCCTTATAGATGTCAGCTAGAGTGGAATAAACTTTTCCCTGTGGTGGATTGGAGCCCTAATGATATTGAAACTCCTTTTACTGAAGAGGAAGTCTATAAAGCAGTATTTGATATGAATGGAGATAAATCCCCTGGCCCAGATGGATTTCCTGCTGTATTCTTTCAAGTTTTTTGGGATACGGTGAAAACAGACATTATGAAGTTGTTTGAGGAGTTTTATGAGGGTAAGTTGGAAATTAATAGGCTCAATTATGCCCATATTGTGCTTATTCCAAAAAAGAATGGGGCTGTCACAGTTAATGACTATAGACCTATAAGTCTTCTAAATGTTATTTTCAAAGTGATTACCAAAGTTTTGACTAATAGATTAAATGCTAAATTGGAATGGCTTATTGATCCTGTCCAATCTGGTTTTATCAAACACAGATTTTTGCTTGATCGAGTGACTGCAGCCCAGGAGATTATTTCTGATTGCTTTCAGAATAAAAAAACAGGAGGAATTTTATTAAAATTAGATTTCATGAAAGCCTATGATATGTTGGATTGGGATTTTATTATAGAGGTGTTGAAGGCAAAAAAGTTTGGTGATAAATGGATAAAATGGATCACTTTGTGTCTAAATGGAGGCATGTCTGCCATTAATGTTAATGGTAAGCCTGGAAGGTGGATTATGTCCAAAAGAGGTGTTCGTCAAGGAGACCCTCTGTCACCTCTTCTTTTTGTTCTAGCAGCTGATTCTTTTACCAGAATGTTGAATCTTGCAATTGAATCTCAACTTATTGAAGGTTTAGGTCCTTCTAATATGACTCACAAAGTTTGCTGCTTACAGTATGCAGATGATACACTGATATTTTGTAAAAATAAAAAGGAACATCTGACAGTTTTAAAGCTGATTTTATACTGTTTTGAACTTGCCTCAGGGTTAAAAATCAGTTTTAACAAGAGTTTTCTTATAGCTCTTGAGAATAATGATTCTTTACAACAAAGCTTGGCTACTATGTTGAATTGTAAAAGTGGGAGTTTCCCCATTACTTATTTGGGGATTCCCATTTGGGGATTCCTTTGAGGCCTGGAAAATTAACAAAAGATGATTGGTCTCCTTTGATTGAAAAAATTGAGAGAAGGCTGGCTTTGTGGAAAGGCAAAACTTTGTCTAGAGGGGGTAGACTGGTTTTAATTAACTCAGTTCTATCTTCGATGCCTAATTTCTGGTTATCCTTTTTCTTATTCCCTTCATGGGTTATTGATAAGATTGATAGGATGAGAAGAAGATTTTTATGGACTGGGTCTTTAGATCATAAAAGTTGTACAAATTTGATCAAGTGGGAGGAGATATGTAGACCTAAGTTGTTTGGTGGACTGGGAATTATAAATCTGAAAACGATGAACAAAGCTTTATTAGGGAAATGGTTTTGGAAATGGTTTGAGAATAAACAGGTGCTTTGGAAACTCCTTATGCTTCAGTTAGCAATTTGAGGAAAAAAAGGAATAATAGCTGGATATGGGATATTAAGTTCAAGAGGCAATTGACAGGAAGTTTGGTTTTTCAGTTTTTGAATTTACTGAATCTCATCAAGGATACAAAATTTGTTCAAAAAGAAGACAGCAGAATTTGGTTGTGGGAAACAAATGGTATTTTTTCTGTTAAATCTTTCTATCAATTTCTTATTGATGGAGGTTTACGTTTTGATTGTGCAGATATCTGGAAGCTTTCCATTCCTTTAAAAGTGAAAATTATGGTTTGGCTAGCTTTAAGACAGAGTTTAAATACAAAAGATATTTTGACTAAAAAAGGAATTCAGTTGGAGCTGAATTGTGTTTTGTGTTCTAAAGTTGAAGAGAGTCATACTCATTTGTTTATTGAATGTGAGTTTGTATTCTCACTTTGGAAATCTATTCAGTTCAAATTAAAGATTGGGAAAGACTTCAAAATGAAATCCTTAAAAGAAGTTTGGCTTAATTGGACTGCTGGGGGAAATAAGGAATGCAAGATGAAAAGAGACGTTCTCTTTTGTGCTCTTCTTTGGTGCATATGGCAGGAGCGCAATGATAGACTCTTTTCTAACAAGAAGAAGAGAGCGTTGGAGATTTTGAATAAGATTATGATTTTTTCTACATTTTGGCTAGGTTCTACAATCTCAGTTAGAGCGGCCAGATTGTTAGCAAGAAGAAAGAAGAAGAATGAGAGACTGGGGGTGATTCAGCCAGCTGGAGCTGCAGGGGAGGAGAACAGTATCGTGATTCAACTGGATTAACCTCAATCTTCAGTGCTTTAGTTTATATGGTGATGAGTAAGATGGTTGTTGGATATGATACTTCTTTTGTGGTTGTTAAGCTTTCTTTTGGGAGTTTTAATCTTTGTACAAAAGGGTTTAGGTGCTTTTGTATTTTCAGTTGACTTTTGTGCACATTTTTTGGTTGGGAAATGTGCATTTTTATATGTAACAACCAGTTATATTTAGCTGGCTGGATTACTATATAGTAATCCATCCTTTTTCTCAAAAAAAAAGGAGGGGGAGGGGGAGGGGGAGGGGGGAAAAAAAAGAATTGGAGAATATATTACTTAATCTGATCTAATCTGATCTTTTCTTGCTTTCCTTTTTATTTGAGACATTTGGAGTCTTGTTCAATTCGCACAGATTTGATATCAGATAATCCACCCCCGTTAACTTTGGACGATTACCAGATAACCTCATGTAGTTTTCAAAATATCAGAAAACTCAATCCCACTAGATAGTGTTTAATTGCTAGCCATCTTAATTTAGAGACCAAAGAGTCAAAGGACTTAATTTGACCATAAAAGAAAAAGTCTACAGCTTGATCTGCCGAATTCATTTAAAACGTTTTACCAACTCTTGGGGGCCAAGCTTGCGTTCTGAATCGAACGAAGGAAACAGTAGACGCAAAGTTGGTCTGGTGAAAGAGGAACCTGTAAATAAATTTGTCCGTAAACAGCGATTGTCGTGTAGAGCACGGACAAACCCTAGAGTCGCGCTTATCACTTGCCTATTATTATGAGTAGTATAATTAGTAGCCACTCTCAAATGTTTTCTTGGTTTCAAGCAAACTTAATCCCACTGAAATTTATGGGAATCTCCCTCCGGCAACATGCAGACTTAACTCTGGCACTTGCTCTCTCACAGATTGGTGGCGCTTTGCCCGTGAATCGCTGCTGTCCTGAATAAGCACATGACTTCACTCACGAGAGGCTGTCCCTCAAAAGCAAATGAAATTAATAACACGTACGTAAAAAAAACATAGGTCGTTACGATTTGTCAAACAAGAACCGCAAAAGGGTTCTTAATGGTTAACCCTATAAAATGAGTTATTTATTAATCCATTTTTTAAGACAAGGTAAAGGGTTTAATCCGTATATTTAGGAAGAAGGGATATATCAAGAATTAAAATAAATCTACCATCAATATTAACGCGTTAGGTTCTAAAGAGATTTCTGCTCGAGCTGCTAGGTTACAGGAAAGGAGGAGAAAAAAAGCTGCTGGGAGGTTTGTTAGTGATGGCACAGCTGATGGGGGGATGGCTGAGTTCCAGGTGATCCAGTTGGAATGAAGTTTTCACAGAGTGTTTTTTGCGGTTTGGTTGATGGAAAGATAAGTTTTTTTTTTGTTTTCTGCTGCTTTGTATAGCATGGGGTTGTATACAGTATATTTGTTTGCTTTGTCGGTTTTTGTATTCTTTTTGGGAGATTATGTCTAGTGCTTTGGACATGGGGGTGTGGATTGGCTTTGTAAGTTTTTGGTTTAAACAGTAGTACATGCTCTTTGGTTGGGAGTATGTTCTTTTTTTTGTAACAACCAGTTATCTTAATTTAGCTGGCTGGAATATCTTTGTGGTATTCCATCCTTTTTCTCAAAAAAAAAAAAAAAACTTGCGAAGAATATTAGTATATTCTTTCTAAAGTTTCCTCTTTATCTCCCAATTATATTTTTTCTTCTCCTTGTCTTCCCTCTTTACCTCTGTCCATATTTTGTATTTGTTTTCTAATTAGTGCACCTTAAGGCTACTGAAGCTAATCCTAATTCTACTTTGATTTTGTTATCTTTAATTTTTAGTTTTATCCGTGGCAGTTTCTTATGTTTTGGAATTAGTTTTATAGAAGTTCAATTTAATTAGTTTTAGAGTTGTCACCATCGGAAAAGTAACAAGAGCACCCGGGTCCATAGTATTAAGTGCCCACCTAAATGTTATCAACCGTTGGATCATTAAATTTCGAGATTCGTGTCTAGCTAATCCAACGGTAGACATTCTTCGAATGCACATTTCATGGCATGAGTTGTTCCACCCGATACATTCTCATCATCATCTCAGGTTACCTATGTAATTAATTTTCTTTATAAACTTAAAATAGGCATGTTCAGAGTGCGTATCTCTCAGCAACCACAGAGAAATAAAAAAAAATTCTCCCTGTTCCGCCCACTGTGATTAGACCACAGAGGTTTAAGGTAACTCGTAAGTTGTACATTACTAATCATGCTCACATTCTATAGAGCATTGATTATAACTCAATCACATAACACAATGAATTTGGATCATCTCCATCATTATAAAAAATAAAATAGGCAATTGTTTGTTCACGAGCATTAACAATTGTAAAGAGACCACTATTTTTAATTATAATTATTAATTATCTAATTAGTGATTAAGATTCATTCTAAAATCAACAATTGCCATAACCCTATGAATTAAACACGTTCCTGATTTGCGCTTAAAGAAAAACCTTAACCATCCGTTAGAGAACCAATAATAGTGATATTGCAGCCATCTCATCGCCGCCGTCATCATCATCACCACCATCATTATTTTGTAGTGGCGAGGCGAGGATCAGAATCCTAAAGTAGTCTGAACCATGTAGCTAGGGACAGTGAAATAACAAAACTGGCCCCCTGCTTGACATTTATATTGACGGCTCAAAATGTCCTGCACCACGAGGGGAGTTCCGATAATATTCTTACTCTCAATTAGTCAAGGTGATTGCATAGTGTGTTCCGTCAGCTCCGAGATGGTAAAAAGATTCTATAAATATCGACAGTTGTTGTGCATTGTGCAAAGTTATCAGAATATATCAAAGTTTGGCTACTTTGCTTAAGTGATTGATACTTACGTACTGAAGTTTATTTTAAAGCGACTGACAATTGAAAATCCGAGCCATGATGCTGTGCATATTTGTGTTTGTTAGATCAAGTTTAATGGAAAGAGATAACTGCTGGAGAATTCACGTGCTGATCGTATAATTTCACAGTGAAAATAATAGATAGTATTGTGACCAATTAGATGGAAGCAGCCGGTGTCAATTGGTCATATAAGTCGCCGATTTCATTCCATCCACAAATTAGCCTCCGCTTCTTCTTAGGAACGAGTTCGACAAACGGATGAGAGCATGAGTCCGGCCAGGGAAATTAAGTTTAGATAATTATGATTTATGATCACCTTTAATTACAACACATTAGTAGAAATCCACGTGAGCAAACAGCCTACAAGACGGGGATCGTTCACATATGTACACACTCAATCTCGTCCTTACTTTTGTTTAGACCGTCGTCGAACAAGTAGCCGTCGACGGGTCGAACAAAGCCGGGACCAGGTACTTCCTCCCGTGGGCCCCGTTAACATTGTAGCTGGCACCAGTTGCGGGGTCCACCAGCAATTCCCCAGCGTAGCCCGGGTAGGCCCCTTTCCCGTAGACCCCGGGGCAGGCCGACGCCGCTTCCAACGGCGCTTCCCTCGGCCCCTGGAAGAACCCGTTGCCGAACGGATTCGTGACGGTCCCAGCCAGCAAGCTCGCCAGATTGATCACCACCCCGTCGACCCCGACGTCGCCGTTAGGGGCGACTAACGGCGGGGACTGGGGCCCGTACATCGGCTGGTGGAACGGCCACGCGCACTGGCCCGGTCACTGCCGTCGCGCGGGTTAACCACACCAGGACGTAAGCGAACCTGCCGGTTTTGGTCGGGGGACCGAACGTGCCGTCCGCAGGCTCATGCAGAATCCCTCGACGCCCACGTCTCGGAGGTGAGGACACGGTTGATGCGTGGCCTCCGGGCCCCCTTTGGCTGAGCCTGGCGATGGTGGGCGCCCGTGGGGAGTGACTTTCCCCAGCGGGTAGGACTCGTCGAGGATCTGGCTGCCGAGGGCGAAGCCTCGGCATTCGGTTCTTCGACTCCGAGAAGTACTTCATCCATCGGTCCTCCACCAGGGAGGAGACCGAGGGCTTCGGTTCTGGCCACCGCCCTTCTTGGAGGAAGGGAGAGGGAGGCGACGAAGTCCGTTACGACATGGCGCGCCTGAGGGGCTGTGAAGCTTACCGTACCAGATGAGGTTGACTGAGATCGGCCGGTGAAGGAGAGGGCCCTCGTGCGTTAGGTCATCGCGGGGGCTTGCTCTTCTACGAGGAGCGGTAGGTTGTCTCCGCCCCATTGAGAGCATTGAGACAGGAAGCAAAAGAGAACGAAGAAGAAGAAAAATGGGGAAGAACCAGCCATGGATCGATTTTTTCTTCGGAGGGTACAGAGATGAGATTGCAGCGAGTTTCGATGAGCTTGAGGGGAGATGGCGCGGCTTTATATAGCGGCCGCGAGAAGAGATATGGGGAAGGTGCTGGGAAACGACCGAGCAGAAAAGGAGCGGTGACCACACCCCACCCCACCCCCTGAAGGGGGGGTCACGTGCTCCAGGACGGCCAGCCATAATATTAGAATGAGAAAAAGGATTGGGGGGCTTTGGGTGTTCGCGCGTGGGGCTCCCCTTCTCGAGATGAAAAGGGGCGGCTGTTTGAGCCATGAAGCGATCCATACTTTTGTGTACCTTTTTAGGTTCTTTGAATCGACGAGCTTTGTTCTTTGAATCGACGAGCTTTCTTTTTAGGTCCTTTTTAAATTGGGAAGATATGTAGTCAGTAATACTGTAACATTTGGGTGTTGTATATGACATTTGGGTGTTGCTTGTGATATTTGTTATTTATACGTGATATTTGAGTGTTGTATGTGATATTTGAGTATTGTATGTGATATTTAGATGTTGCTTGTGACATTTATTGTTTATACGTAGCATTTAGGTATTGTATGTGATATTTGGGTGTTGCTTGTGATATTTGTTGTTTATACGTGACACATGGCTGTAATTTATGATATTTGGCTGTAATTTATTGATAGTGAATGTGCTTATTTGTCATATGGCTATAATTTGTTTATACGTGACACATGGCTGTAATTTATTGTATGTGATATTTAGATCATTCCACATGTGTTTATTTGTCACATGTTATGCTTGTTTGTAACATGTGGAATGACTCTATTAGATGTGACTTATATCTGTTGTATGTGATATTTGGGTGTTGCTTATGATATTTATTATTTATACTGACACATGACTGTAATTTGTGCTATTTGACTGTAATTTGTTGATAGTTAATGTGTCACGTATAAACAACAAATATCACAAGCAACACCCAAATATCACATACAACACCCAAATATCACAAATCAGATCTAAATATCACATATAAGGTAGAACTGTCACATGTAAGATTGAATTGTCACGTATAACATTGAAATATCACATGATATGCTTATTTGTCACATTTACGGTTAATTACAATACATATATGTTCCCTCATTTTCCCATTTAACCTTGAATAACTAAGAAACATAACAACACTCCCAAATTAAACTCTAATTGGATTAAAATCATCCTTACAAAGGATTTCAACACATTAAACAAAAATACATCAGGAAGTTACAATCCCAACCCACCATCCCATTTCCTTCGTAGAACAAGCTACAGCAAAATATCTGTGTGTCAAACAAAAATTAACTACAAAGTACAACCAAGTATCACATATAAACGATAACTGTCACAAACAACAACAAAATATCACAGAACACAGATAAGAGTCACATATAATAGAGTATTGCCACATAAGATGAGTAAAGGTCACACATAACAGACGAACGTCGCATATAAAAGCATAATGTGACATTTAATAACTCAAGTTCATAGAAAATGGCTATACTTTGTAGTTAATTACAAATGCACATTTTATCTTTTACAAACAGCTAGTAAACATGCAACATCCAACAAATGAAACAGTTACATATGTTTGTCTAATACTTCCACTCAATAAATGGTACATCATTACCCCCCAAAGTACAAAATATATTCTGGATCATCAATATCTAACTTCAATCACAACTTCTTCCATTCACGCGACCTACGCATGATTTGAGTAGCAAGTCCTGCACGTAACATCTCAGACTCCCTTTGCAAGGCTTCAATATTCATTGTCTCCCTTCCATCTAGGATCGCCTTGATGAAAAAAAATATACATGTATGCCACAATCATATCTGTAAAAATATCAAGTAATACTTAAACTGTAGCATAGGTAACTGGTAACGAGAATATATCACACAAAATACCAAAATATCACATAACAGCATATGTCACACGGAATACCAAAATGTCACATAACAACGTCATACATCACATAACCGTAGCATATGTCATACAGAATGTGGGAGGGGGTGGGGCCGGAGGAGGAGTGGGCCCGGATGAGGGAGTTGAAGGCGAAGGTGGAGGGGCAGTGGGAGTGGGCGAAGGTGAGGTAGGCGAGGGGTTCTCGTCGGCGGCGGTAGGGAAGCGAGACCTCGTCGGCGATCGAAGAATGATAATTTTGGAATGGATTTCTTGGGCAGTGGGTCTCTACACTGTTTGGGGGTTGGTTGCATTTATTTTTCAAAATAAGGGCTTGAGGGTTATGGTTTTGGGGCTAGGGAGGAGGATGCATTACCCAACTTATTTTAGTTCCTTCAAGCAATTTTCCCATGAATCAATGATTTCTCATGGGGAATAGACTGAATAGTTGGCAGCGACTCTCTCTTGAATATCTATAAATAGAGATCACTTAAAGAGATGAGCAAATAAAAAAAGGAAGAAATAATTCTATCTCCTCTAGTCTCTTCTATCTTCTCTCTTCTCTGATCTATATCTCTCGATTTTAATTTTGTAGTTTTGATTTTCCTTTAATCGGGCATGCATCCATTGAGCGAAAGAAATATGAGTTTCGCAGTAAACTCGAATGCCAACCAATCTCGGAGATGTTGATGTGCGAGGTCTCAACAATGGGATTTGGGGCAGATATGAAGAGCTTAGGGCCCATTTACCTCCTTTGATGGTTGAACCCCTAATAGAAAGAGAGTTCTATAAAACCGCAACACGTTAGAGGACCGGAGTTGGCTTCTCCGGTGAATCCTCTGACAATCAAGTTAGTCATGACCTGAAGAGGATTAAGGAATTGATATAGCTCTTTCTAAGTGTGCGAAAAATTATGCACCTTTGGTCAGTAGGCGGTGTGCCTATTTATACATTACCGACAAGTTGTTTATGTAACTTTCGCTGAGTCCATGCATGCAGCTGAGTCGACAGATAGGTGTCGGCTGCAGATGAGATGAGTCACCTATGCATTTAATGTAATGATGAGAAGAGAATCATGGTGTTGACGAAGTCCGATGAGTTATAAAGACTTTTGACGCATAAGCAATGATGATTCCAACCATGGCATTCACTGTGACAGTGACTGGCTATTTGTAGGGAGTTCGAGGACAAACCGCTTCTCGACTCGGCTTTGCCAGTTGGACGACAAAGGACACCTTTCGACTCGGCAATCTCGGGCTGGGAGGTTCTCAACCTGGTCTCGCCCAATGAAGAGGCACGGGGTCGTTCTGAACTACAGGGCTCCAGTGAGGACGCGCCTTTTGACTCTGCCCTTCTTGGTAAGGGTCAAGTGAAGGTGTTATTGGGCTCGTCTTGCCTAGGGTCGAGTCGAGATGATGCGTAACCAATTTGAGGCACGTGCGGATTCATGAAGTAGAATTAACACTTGGGTCATTTTATGACATAAACCAAAACGTTCCTATGAAATGAAGGTGGCAACTGAAGTTCTACGACAGGCCAACAATTCTCAGCCTATTTTAATTTTATTTATTTATATTTTTTGTTCTAGGTTTTTTTTGTTCCTATGCAACAATTTTTTCTCCCCTAACATTTGCGACTATGAATAATGATAGAACGTTATGCATGTGACTGGATTATTTTGAATCCTATATGACGGTTTCACAACATATGCGCAGGATGTTCTATAAGAGGCCAACACGGACATGATCAGGAGGAGTAATTTAATTAGCAAGAGGAGCAGGATTGAACCTTAATCTTGCTACCGAAACTGGGCACATCGATTTGGATTATACTCTTCAAACCGTGATATCAGCGGAAACAGGAAGCCAATTAATTAACCAGGGGGGCAAATTAATGAAGGCTGCGTTTGGGGACTTGGATTTGGATTTGGAATGTTGATTTAAAATCAAAGGATTTGAAATCTAGGATTTGAAATCCATGATTTGATAGAATTTTTTGTTTGGATGTCTTTCCAAAATAGAAGGATTTGAAATCAAAGATTTGAAATATAGTGTTTGGATACACTTTATTATACATGAACTTGGATTTTAGAATTGGTGTTTTAAGGTTTATGTTAATGTAAAAGTTGGGATACATTTCACAAAGCCCCGAAGTTTGACAAAATATCTTCAAATTTTCCAGTAACTTATTTTTTAACAAATTTTTAGCAATGATATCCAAAACCTTATCTTCAAACCATCACCATTATTATCTTCAAACCATCACCATTTAATTTCATAACAAAAGGAAAACAACGCTACCATCAGCTGGATCACAGAATATCAATTCCAATATATGTACGTCACAGGAAAACAAAAACTTTCAATACAAATATGGATCCATATTTAAAAAACTCTCTTTTCTTTTCAATAACAAATAACATGAAACTACTACTCCTCACTGACACCTGAAGAAAAATCTGGATATTACACAATGACATTGGCTGCACTAGCAATCGTAGGCCACAAATCAGCACACTCCTTTCCAATTGGTCCAGTAATTGCAGATATTTTTGTTCTGACCTATACTCATTTCCACGTGCAGTCCCCCTAGTCTCAAGGAGTGGAAAGATCCGAAAACTGATATCAGACTCAAGCAGAGACTCAAAACCTACCAGAATCACAATCCAGAATATGCCAGGAGGACCCGAATCCTTCGAACTTGCCGCGAAGTTCTGCTACGGCCTCAACATCGACCTCATCATTTCCAACGCCGCAACACTTCGCTGTGCAGCCCATCACCTCCAAATGACCGAAGAAATTTCGGACAGAAACTTAAGAGTCTCAGTCTGAATCCTATCTCAAAGAGACAGTCTTCACCAGCATCACGAACTCCATCTCGGTCCTCCATCGTTGTCAATCTCTACTTCCAGTAGCCGAAGATATTGGTTTGCTTACTAGAATTGTATCTGCAATTGTCAGCAATGTGTGTAAAGAACAGTTGACTTCAGGTTTATCAAAGCTCGACCATAACAAGACGACTCTTGTTGTGAAACCTCATGACTGTGGGAAAAGTCGATAGGGATTCTAGGCCTGAGTTTTTCCAGCGTGTTGTTTCTTCCCTGAGAACAAAGGGTTGTAAGCAAGAAACAAATAGAGAAGCTTCCAATGAGAATCTAGCTTGGGCATCAATAATTTGAAACTACATGGAAGATAAAAATAAACAATATGCACTATATAAAATGATGCATATGTACGCATCAAACAACAATAACAAAACTAAGTAATCCACATACTCATCTTTCGACCTGCTTCTGCTCCTTAGCGTCATCCTTCATGTGCATCACTTTTGGATAGATCTCCCCCACAAAAAGAACTGCAACCTCCATCAAATAGAATGCTAAGCATTTTCTTAGATGCTCTTACAACAGAAAAAACAAACAGAGGACTTCTACCTTAAATTCATATTCAACTAGAATTTTCATGCTGAAAGGATAAACAGCATACAATAGAAACAAGAAAATATTGGTACAGAGAATCTATGACTTATCATTCTACTATATGCCCATGTGGTAAGCTCATCATAAACCATGCTTTTAATTAAGCTTCCAAATTTAAGTTAAATGATTGGTGGTATATGGATTAATAAAAGTGAGTTGAATATAAAATGCAACCATGGTCATGCTCATTCTTCCACTTGAGCAATTGTCAACGGATAAAAAGCCTGTTAACTTACATGAGGGAATGTTCTCTGTTACAAGACAAAATTTTGTCAAACATAATTGCTGAGTTTCTGTTATAAAAAAAAATCCACGCACCAAATTAAAGGTTTAGAGGAGTCAACAAATATATACAGTCCATGGAAGATAAACTTTAAATGTTCTCTGTTACAAGACAAAATTTTGTCAAACATAATTGCTGAGTTTCTGTTATAAAAAAAAATCCACGCACCAAATTAAAGGTTTAGAGGAGTCAACAAATATATACAGTTCATGGAAGATAATGAGGGAATGTTCTCTGTTACAAGACAAAATTTTGTCAAACATAATTGCTGAGTTTCTGTTATAAAAAAAAATCCACGCACCAAATTAAAGGTTTAGAGGAGTCAACAAATATATACAGTCCATGGAAGATAATAGAGCTGACGAGAGGAAGAGCAAATATCCCACTTTGATGGGATATTAGGCTTTCAGATTCTTATTCCCTTTGAGAAACAAGAATTCTTATCGATCTTTCTCTCTTATTGTGCACCAGAAACTCTGCCGAAATTTCCGCTGTGCACAACACTTTGTAGTTTCATTCATCGATGTAACATCTGAAATTTCATTTTTTATTTCCCCTTCCCATGTGAGGAAAGACATGTAGGATTTCATGTAACTATGGAATTTGGGTTTATTTCTAATAGGTCCTAGATGAACTGTTTTAAGAAAATATAATTTTGCACAACGAGAGAGTTTGAAATATTCAAGCTGTTTGAGTTCCCTCAGAATGTACTACTATATATGCCATGTGCTAAGCTCAATTTAAGCCATGGTTTTAGTATGTAATGTCACAAATTAAGTAGGGGTTGCACAGAACATGGCTTATTATAGGTAGGTAATTAAAGTTGATTGGCTACAAACTGCAACCATGGTCATCCTTCTGTAATTTTAAGCCCTCGCCAACGCGGTTTAAGCTCTGTCACAGGAAGAAGAATTAGTCAAATATAGTTGTTCAGTTGTTTAAATTTGTTCGTTTCTCACCAAATTAGTGGACTAGAGGACTCAACTTGTGAATTTCAATTGGACTTAAAAAAAGATGTACTTGGTTCTTCAATTATATAGTAAGCACTACGTTAGCTGTAATAAGAGGTATAATTATGTACACTGAAAATTTCAGTTATTAAAGCTGTTCAATTTTCTGAGATGATGCGAGTGTAGATATTGACACTTTCAAGTTTCAATAGAGATGCTAAGCTTAGATTGATACGTATCTCAAATATACGTAGAGAAGAACGCATTCGTAAAAATTGGAAGATTAGAGAGAAGAACGCATTCGTAAAAAAAAAATTTAGCGAACTCACGTGAGCGCAGCCGTGTCCATCAAAAACACCGAAAAAATGAAGCTTTCCGTCGACTCCAGAGCTTCTCTTTGCAAAATCCGGCCGAATCGATACAGCATCCTCCATCTCCTTCCTCCGTCCACAAACGGACGTCATCCCGTACCTCGGACACCGATCCCATCCATTCAATCCCCTATCTATCGATTCCTGCGATCTCAAGTTTCTTCCTCTTACGGCTGAACTCGCCGGCGATCTCCGTGGCGTCGACTCCTGCGAGGAACTTGAACCGCCCGAAGAGGGAGCACGCGACAAGGGGGAGAGATCAGATCTAGGGTTTCGCTGGAACGGGGGGAGAGATGAGACTAAACCCTAGAGTTTCGACGAGAGAGGAGAAGGGGAGAGAGGAGAGATAGAAGTTTGGCGCTGAGGGAGAACTTGAGAGTCGGGATCGGGGGGCTGAGAAATGAGATCGGGATTTGGTAAATACCAACGCGTCGGGTGGGATTTGAAATATCTGTATTTGGGCTTTCAATTTCTCCTATCTCAAATAATTTGATTTGAAATCTTAATCTAATTGAAAGCCCAAACTAAAGATTTGGATTTGAAATACTCTGGATTTGAAATCCAGGGCCCAAATCCAAGTTCCCAAACGCAGCCGAAAATAATATGTGGCGACCTGCTGGCTTTTAAGTTTTTCACGTGCGACGCAAAGTTCTGTCAGAAGATCCTCTGACGTGCGCCACTCGATTAATTGTGACAACCGTGGCCTCTTCGATTAAATCGTTTATCAATTAAGCACGAAGAAACGATCGAATTTATATCATGTTAAAATATTTGTGTAATTTTCTCTTCGTACGTGATATTAGCTTCTGTAGAGAATTTGAAAATTTTACTTTCACCATCTGTATTCTTGTATTAGTTATGAAAACTGCGGTTAAAATAGGAATATAATAATATAAAAGCTAAATTAAAGAGTTAGAAAATTTAGACCTGATCGGGAGCAGTCGTGATGTCACTGTCCTAGAAGATTGAGAACCCGTCTATCGCCAGCGGTAAAACCCTCGAAATCGGCCGGCCTCTGTACTCGGGCGTGAGTCACAGAGCTTATGCTCAGACGAAAACGGTTACCCAAAATATAAATGTAAATATGTAGCCAAAATATTCTTGGAAAAATGATAGTAGAGAAAGAAGAGAGCTTAGAAGTTGTTCTTCTCTTCGTTGGTGTGCTTCTGAATGAGCTCCAAGCGTGCTTATATAGGTTAGGAGAAGTGTAACCATCGCTGAATCCAAAAAACCGTTACGCACAAATCTTGCTTCCGTTACCCGCATGCAGGCGTTACAAAACGTGTAAAACGTGCAAAAATAAAAGCTTGAGAAGCAAAAATATGTGCGGTGCGGCGTGGCGCGCGCGGGCGAGGCGTGGCGTGCGTACGCGCGCGTGTGTGAGATAGATATGCAAAGCCCACAAAACCCAAAACACTATTCAAAGCCCAATAAAGAGAGAACCATTATATACCAAATACTATTCATCTCATTTTCTAATGTGAAACTATTCACAAAAGCAAAATTGGTCTTTCATGAACAAAGCATCCAACAGAAATACACATGGCTAAGATATCATTTAACATATTTAACGACGGTGGTAAAAAAACATTATCGTATTTAATTAAAAAAATATACCGACCCTGTTGTCAATTCCAACATTATCCAAATGAGTTATTATTGTTTTTTTTTTTGGGTAGAAAGTTTCCAAAGAAAACAAAGCTCGTCGATTCAAAGAACCTAAAAAGGTACACAAAAGTATGGATCGCTTCATGGCTCAAACAGCCGCCCCTTTTCATCTCGAGAAGGGGAGCCCCACGCGCGAACACCCAAAGCCCCCCAATCCTTTTTCTCATTCTAATATTATGGCGTGGAGCATGGATGAGGCGGCGTGGGGGTCGGAGTGGAGGCCGTGCTTGATGGAGAGGGAGTGAAGGGGAAGGGAGGAGGAGGGGGAGGAGCGGAGGAGGAAGGGGAGGGTGTAGGATCAACTTGAAGAGGAAAGGAATTTTGGGGCTGGATTTTTTGGGTTTTAAATTGGGAAGAAGGGTAATTTTGGAATGGATTTCTTGGGCAGTGGGTCTCTACACTGTTTCGGGGTTGGTTGCATTTATTTTTCAAAATAAGGGCTTGAGGGTTATGGTTTTGGGGCTAGGGAGGAGGATGCATTACCCAACTTATTTTAGTTCCTTCAAGCAATTTTCCCTTGATTCATTACTTGAATAAAAAGAGGGTTGTTGTGCAGAGAAGCAGAAGCTAGGAGATCACATTTTGTTCCATGTTTTCTAATTGAAAACCCGTAGAAAATATATTGCAATTCGGTTTTAATTGAGTTGGATTTACACCCGTTAAGAAATAAAGTTTGCAACCATTAGGATTCAAATTGGATTAGCTAGGAAAACTCTAGCTTTTCCCCATATTTTCCAACAGTAAAGTAGATAGGTATTCTTTTTAACAGTTTGGTATTCATAATTAACATATTTTTAGAAAATCAATTTAGTATAGTTTTCAAGTAATTAAAGATCTACTTGCTAACCCTTGACTTTGAAGAGAAAATAGCTATCGATGACACAACCAATAGTAATCTTTAGGGAAAATTTACAAAATAGTCTGTTTTGCTAATTATTTAGCAAAATAGACCGTTTTGCTAAATAATTAGCAAAATAGACATTTTTTGAAAAAAAATGTCGATTTTGAAAAACAAGACTCAGAAAACATACGGGACTACTAGTCCCGTATGTTTAGAATCGATTTTGAAAAACAAGACTCAGAAAACATACGGGACTACTAGTCCCGTATGTTTAGAACCAACTTAATCACGGATTAGTGACTCACACTCAGAAAACATACGGGACTACTAGTCCCGTATGTTTAGAACCAACTTAATCACGGATTAGTGACTCAAAAAACATACGGGATTAGTAGTCTTGTATGTTTTCTGAGTTCATCTTAATGTTTTGTGAAATTTCCTGAGTTCGCTAATCCGTGATTAAAACATACGGGACTACTAGTCATGTATGTTTTCTGAGTTGTTTTACAAAATAGACCTCTTTTTGGCCTGTTGGTCAAAAAAATGTCTATTTTGCTAATTATTTAGCAAAACGGTCTATTTTGCTAAATAATTAGTAAAAACGGACTATTTTACAAATTTTCCCTAATCTTTATTTCAGGTACAAACGAACAAGAATGATTTTTTATATTCTTACTTTGAGAGAATTTCTACAATTGGTCATGTAAATTAATAGTGTTGGTTATCATAATACCATTCTTGAGTACACTAAATGAGGAAATGTGGTTGATTTGTTGTATAGCTTCTCTACAGCTAAAGATATAGAGAATATCTACCCCAAACAATTTGCATCGCTGACCCAGGATTTGGTGGCGGATTTTAGTGATCAGTCTTTGTTAAACCACGATTCATCAATGCCTTCGAGTTCTAATGTAACATATACTCGATCGGGAAGGTTGAATGAACCTAGCATTGAGAAAAATATGTTTTATTTTTAACTCTAGTTTGAAAACAGATATTAGTTATGCGTATAACTTCAGAAAGCAGTTCGTAGGGGGTTGCTTTGGTTCAATTATCTGAAACTACATTGACTTGAAGAGATCTACCATATCTAGTTATAATAAATATAAGATGTACTTTAACCTCTTATCCATGCCGCATTTTTCTAATTATACTAAAGTGAAAAGCTAAGTTCAAACTTGTGTTTTTGTACATGGAAATGTATTTCCCTATATCTAGGAAACGAACCAAACAACCCCTAAGTGAAAAGCTAAGTTCGTACTTGAACTCAATCGCAAGCAGTCATTTCCTAAACGAAATTCCTGTAAAACTAATGAGAATGGCGCAGTCAAAAACAAATTCACATGTAAAAAAGTGAATTCAATTTATTTGACTTGAAAAACTGCAAAGTAAATTTTTTAAGTCAATTGTAATTGTGTGAAAGTTAAACTACGTGATATGTCCAAACAGAAGAAGCGGTTAATTGAATAAATTATCAGATGGTTAACTAATTAATCATTCATCTCATTAATCTTTCAGATTTCCATTTTGAAGGCCATTAACAGAAAACAAAGAATTTTCGTTGTTTATATCTCAAACTAATCGAAGTTGAACAATACAAGATTAAATTCACTTGATTAGTAATTTCATGCGGAATGATAACCTTATATTTTATGTCAACACACCTACAACGTCATATCCTGGTCATCCTTTATCTTTATATTTAGGCTAATCACTCGTTTTGGGAGACTAAGGGGTTGTTTGGTTCGTTTCCTTGATATAGGGAAATGCAATTCCATATAAAGAAATATAAGTTTTGAGTTTTCCAAACTTTTCCAAAAAATAGATTGTTTTGCTTTGGTTCGCACATAAAAAATGGTGAGAAACCAATGTATTTATTTTTCTTGTGTTTGGTTTGCATAGAAAAAAAGGAAAACTTTTGTAAACAAAACAAAGAAGGAAAAAAAATCTGACGTGGCAGAGTTTTTATCAATTTCACTCGGTTGGGGAAGGAAATCGGAGAGGGAAAAAAATCTGAGTTGGCGGTGATTTCAGCAGACTTTTCCCTCTTCCATCCGAGCGAACCAAAGCGGCACAAAGAAATGGACGAAAACAAAAAAACTGACGTGTAGGGCTAAAAATCTGACGTGGAGGGGTTTTCTGGGTTTTCCACCCCTTATAATAGCGAACCAAACAGCCCTTAATAATAATCAAATTTTTAAGAAACTATCAACATGGATCTAGCCATCATTATTGTAGTGGGCTTATACTTGTTACAACAAAAGCCCATCTTGTATTCCAAAAAAGCCTCTCCCAAATTGGACTCAGGATGAGGTTAGTCTCAGAGGAAAAATAAATTAGATGAAATCAATTGGCACCATCATTAATTGTATACTGAGAATAGAAATCACTAAGAATAATGGACTCATTCCAGAGTAGTTTTAGTCTAAAAATTTCCATTTTTTTTCGGAAATAAAAAGGCGTACGAATTTCAATCAAATCCGGCTGCACCGAGTCCGCTGTATAAATGATAAAGAAAGATAATTACTCCTGTCGATCTGAAAGAATTCAATCAATCTCCCGAGTAGAAAAAGTGTTGAAAGCTAAATCCCAACTAATTTTCATGGGATCCAATAATGTCATTTAAAATATGTAAAGGTGTTAACATCAATGGTAAAAGAAACGCAACTACGTGCATGCATGACCTCTTTCTCCTTGATGCACTTGCATGGTCCACAGATACATGCTCGAGTGATGGATACAAGTACGTTCATTGTACCAAGCTCCACACAACAAAGTATGACGATTCATGCACGCGCCCGTTGAATGGACTCTCCTTATATCTTTTGTAATTGGAGCTCCGCAGATTGACCCGAGAACGTCGATTGCCTTCAAATTAAATCAACATTAAAGAGCTTCAACTGCTTAGTACATGTACGTAGACCAGTTTTGGTTTGCTGAGAAAATAAATTGTGGCAGATGTTGTGGCAATTGCAGGAAATCAGCATACCTCAAATTATATTATAGGAAATGCATTTACAAATTCAGGTTTAGTGTGGTCATAGTAGGTTTGGCCGGGGGTTCTCGCCCTTTTTCTCAAGAGAAAGAACAAAATTCAGTTTTTGATTGAGAACGATTAGGCAAAAGCTACAATTTTTGGCACATAAGGAAACATGGGTGTAGATGGTTTCCCGATTTGAATTAAAAAAGTTTTCTTTCAACTGTTTGGTTCGCTATTATAAGGGGTGGAAAACTCAGAAAACCCCTCCACGTCAGATTTTTAGCCCTCCACGTTAGCTTTTTTGTTTCCGTCCATTTCTTTGTGCCGTTTTGGTTCGCTCGAATGGAACTGGAAAAACTCTGCTGAAATCGCCGTCAACTAAGATTTTTTTCCCTCTCCGATTTCCTTCCCCAACCAAGTAAAATTGATGAAAACTCTGCCACGTTAGATTTTTTTTCCTTCTCTGCTTTGTTTACAAAAGTTTTCCTTTTTTTTATGCGAACCAAACACAAGAAAAATAAATACATTGGTTTCCCACCATTTTTATGTGTGAACCAAAGCAAAACAATCTATTTCTTGGAAAAGTTTGGAAAACTCAAAACTTATGTTTCTTTACATGGAATTGCATTTCTCTATATCAAGGAAACGAACCAATAATTTCCTGTTTTGAAGCTCGAAGCTTTTCCTTTCACCAAATTAGCCCTACCGTTTGTTGTAAATTCTTCCTACAAATGTAGGTCGATTAGTTTACATTTTCTAATTACAAATTTGTAAACCAGACAATATGATCATTACCGTGAGTGAGTGCTATATTTACATGCAACTCCATTTCCGTCAAACCAAACAACCCCTAAATATATAGGTCCCTCCATCAACCCAAGAGCTAGCTAAAAGTATTGAAAGCTAAAGCCTAACTTGTTTTAATGAGGCTCAATAATTCCGCTCAAATTTTGTACCATCGATCCATTTTTTCCCCTCTCTTTTTTTAGGGAGTGTTACATCTGAAGAAAATGAGAGCTAACTAACTGGACCCTTGCTCCTTGTGCACTCGGACGTCCTCAATTGAGCTCGACGGCTGGACATATATACATGATGCGTGCCATATGCATCAAAGCCTCAAAATCAAATATGACAACGCACGCGCGCGCGCGCCCGTCCAAAATCATACACGTTCACTTTTGTAATTAGACCTCTGCAAATGGACCCTTGAACCTTTTGATGCCCATCTAAATCAATATGAAAGACCGTCAACTGTTACAATGAATTTAAAAACTCTTAGAAAAAGCATCAACAGGCTAGCTAGCTATGGGGGACACGAACCTATCAACTGGCTGAAAATTAAGTTGAAGGTGATGGATGGATATATACGACGTCTCAAATCACTTGATTTCCCACTCTTAAATTATGTGTGCTGTGTATGTAGATGGAGATCGAGAATGACGCTAAAAATTATATTCTGAAAAACACGGTTTTAGAAGTAAAACTCAAATGACAGCTCATAGGGGAAATGCTCCATTCTGCCTTGTTATTGAACTAAGCTTTGAGAGAATTTTGTTGTGAATAATCCTATAAAGTTCTTTTCTTAGAGGGCAGACTAAATGCCAACCAATTCTGTGATCCGCATGTAGAAATGGCGGACTTAGCGATGAAGTTCAGGAAATTTGAAGTAAGAAATAATTTGGATGTTGTCCGGTCGATCGCGAGATACGATCGGTCGACCGAAAACGTGCACGGCTATAGGTTAATTTGATGCACTCTGGTCGGTCGACCGCAAGATTCTCTCTGAGAACAGACTGATTCCAATTAATTATGTGATCCGCTGTGGTTATTCCAAAATTCTTCCCGTGATGCTCCCGTCCGTATAACTTATCATGGTTACATTTGAAGTCCGCAATGATATTTTTACCAGTTTATTCTCATTCGTCGTGTCCAGGTCTAAGCCCAATAAGGTCGGTCGGTAGTAGTGAATGCAATTAAAATTTTAAAAAATAATGTTATGTCAGAGTTGACACTACGTAGAATTTTTAGTGGGAATTCATCGGTCTTTGAATCCTATGTCGTGTTAGACTTTTCTGTTTGGCCACGACGTGGGATTTTATTGAGGGGAAAAAAAATAGTAATAAAGGAGAATATCAGATGACATCGAAAAGTATGACAAACAGCCGAGTCCACTTGCAAGAAATCAAATTTATGGGAGCTACACGAAATGTATTCGCCTTTGTCTTCTTTATCGAGGGGACTTCGTGAAGCGCAACGAATTCTCGATTCGCATTGATGTTCGATTGGGCAGTTGATTGGGCGATGCTTTTCGATTGGGGTTTACCAAGGATTGGCGTCTAATATTACATGCATCGATTTTTAATCCGAGGGTGTGATTATCAAGATATTAGGAGTCGAGGAGCAAGATTCGGAAGTCAAATTAATGAGATGGTATTAACAATTTTGAGCTTTGGTACATTGACTCAAAATATAAAACTAATAAGGAGGACAAGTGAGACACATCACATGTCTCACTTATAAATGATGGTCAGCTCATTATATAATAGGAGAGAGACACATCACATGTCTCCTCTGTTTGTCCTTGCATGTGTAACAACTCGTAAAAGGATGGGGACTGGTTCCCCCGTTATTCCTCCGACTATCAAGTTAGCTATGTGCTTGAGTGGGAATATGAGAAGTGCAGTGGAATAGAGAAAAATATTGAGAAATTGGTTACTTTTCTATTTGTAATAGTTTTTCTTTTTATAGCTATGTAATAGAGATAGTCTAGTCTTTTGGCCGAGCTTGAACTAGCAGCTGAGTCGGCATTGACTTTACATGTGTCGATGGTAGAGCGGTCACGAAATGGGCGTTGTCACTTCGGCATTAATCAGATGGGATAGGCGACACACGAAGTCCTCGTGGTCCGATGTGTCATAAATAGTATTAGAGATGAAGAAATGATGGCGTCTGCCAAACATTTAATGTAATATCGACACGTTGTTAGGGGGGTTCGAGGTTGAAGTCATCTTTTGGCTTGTAACGGGGGGTGTCGAGAAGTAACACATTTCGAGTCGACACAATGAGATGTCGAATAACTGGTCGAGTGGACTCGTAGCGAGTTGTTTTCAGCAAGAGGACCAATAAGTACCACCCATCGAGTCGACCTAAGGAGACGCTGACTCAACGAGTCAGCTAGGTCGGGATCCTGGGAATCCTGATCGTCAATTCGATTGAATTGTGCATGTCAAAGGACACTTGTCCGTTGGTGGCAAAGGGCCACAATTTGACGACTGAAAACACCATAACAATAGTCAACATTAAAGAGCTACAAATATTATTGAAGAACATATGAATAGTTTTTTTGTTACAAACTTTCTAAGGAAACCTATATTAAACTCTGCTCGTTGTTGGAATGTATTTGATTATATTAAAATAGGTTTCAAACTTCTAGTTATGATGAGACTAATCTCCTAATCATGATAAATCTATCATGATTAGGAGATTAGTCTCATCATGACTAGAAGTTTGAATCATTTTCTAATTAGGAAGTTAGGTTAAAAATAAGGTTTTGATTTTCTTATATATATCATTCTATTATTGGAGGAAAAACCAAAAAGAATGAGGAAAGAGATAACCATTATTATTGTAATCTAGGGTTAGCAAAGGGTGTAGCCTGATTCAAAAAAATTGTGCGATGGGTGAGGATTTCGTAGTCTTTGTTTGTGCAAAAGATTACGATATTGGGAGAGGGTTTCACAGTCTTTATCCGTTTAAAAAATTATAAGGAGCAAGTTTTGGAGAGAAAATAAGAATTAATTATGTACGTGAGGTTGAGAAATTGAGAGACGAGAGTTGAGCGGTTACTGTTGTAGTTCTCCTTGATACACAATGAATTTCTCATATTGTTACCCCGTGAATGAAACTGGAAGTTAGCCTACCAAACCACGTAAATCTAAGCATTATTTCTTCTTGCTTATATTTTTTTTTTTTGTTAATTATGGGTAGACTTTCGGGATGTGTATATTTTAGTAGGCGGAGAGACTAAAATCCCTAACACCCGTTCACTATCATCACAGAAGTAATATCAATTTCCCTGTTTCTCATAAAAACTTAAAAGGTTCTGAAAAAAACCCGTAACATTATTTCTTACATATAAACAAGCCTTTACATAAAAACCATCCAAATATTCCACACAATATCCATCTCTATACAAGCGTCTTACACTGAGAAGTCTTCGGGTCCCACATCGCAGGCAACAAATATTTCCTCCCACTAACCCCTTTCGCGTTATAACTTGCCCCCGTTACCGGATCCACCAAAAGCTTACCCGCATAACCCGGGTACGACCCGGTCCCAAACATACCCGTGCACGCACTCACGGCCTCCAACGGCGGGGTGGGCGGCCTGATTAAAACGTTGGCCGAACGGTTGTCACAGGTTCCGCAAATCGTAGCCAGCTGATAACATGCGTCAACCCCGGCGTCGCCGTTGGGGGAAACTAACGGCGGTCTGGGGCCCGTAAGATACGGCTGGTGGAACGGCGCACAGCGCACTGCCCGGGGCATGGGTCGGGGTTCCGACGCAAGACGTAGGTTTCGCGAACCGGAAGCCGACAGTGGGTCGCATCGCTGAGCGAAGGTTCGACCGCCCGTCGAACGAGGTGAGGAACGCTGTTATGGTGGGGCGCGGGGTTGAGCTTCTGGGGCGAGGGAGGTAGATTTGGGAGAGTTGAGGGACTTGCCGAGGGGGAATGTCGTCGGCGGCTGGGCGCCGAGGAGATGCGGGTGGGGCCGCTCTGTAGCTCGAGGTGTGGCCCACCCGGGCGGCAGAGGGGGAGGGGAGGGGCGGGGAGGAAGAGGGAGCGAGACAAAGTAGCGACCTATCGGCGGCTGAGAGGGGGTGACGGGCCGTAGTAGAGAGGTTAATTGCGTAATGTCCGTCAGAAGAGGGCCGTCGTGGTACTTCAACACGTGTCAGCGGTGCTGGGACGGCAAGGCGAAGCTGTTCTCGGCGTGCCTGCGGACAGGAACCGGAAGGAGGAGGAGGAGGAGGAGGGCGAAGGATGTTAGGAGGGCAAAGTTGGTATTTGCTGCCATGGCTTCGGGAACCGGAGCTGGTGATCAGAGCGGGAATGATTTGGTGACGAGAAGAACTATGGGTAAGGGGTTTGTTATATAGGGGTGGAGATCGGAATTGGAGGACAGCTGGGGGTGGGGGCCACTTGAGAGGTAATGATTGGTCGGTTTTGGTGGTCTTTGACTCCGTTGGGTGAGGACTTGGGTGGGTTTCGTCCTGTGGATTTTCTAAGGCTCCAAAATCGGCACTCGGGTCGGAATCTTTTCGGTACGCTTCTTATTGGGTTCACTTCAGAAGCACGAGAAGTTTCTACGCACTTCGCGCTTTTTATCGATAATATAGATATTATTTTTCAATTAAACCACACGTGCTTCTTTTTAGATTGTGATTTCAAATTCAGAGGGCTAATCGGCACCCTCAGTCCTGTCGCTGAATTAAACAAGCGATTGAAATGGAGACGTTGCACGTCAAGTTGTTGGGATGTCTATTTTTCGTCCATCTTGGCGGTGGACGAATCGAGTGAGTTGTACTGTTGGAGGATGATCGTGCATCAATCTTCGGCCCTTAAAAAGACCCCGATCGTCTCATTTAAATAACATCGAACTTTGATATTAATTTCCGCATTTTAGAAGTTCGTTTTGAGTTCTGACCGAGGGCGCATGCACAAATTATGTGAGGCGTGCTGCAAGCATCTTGACGCGGTGCTTCGCGACGAAAAGACCGCTAAAGCCATTCGAGAAAGGTTTCGTGCAAGCAAAGACGGAATATATATGTAACAGAAAAGAAAGAAGAAAAGACAAATAAATAGACTTCACATAGCTAGCTATTAGAGGAGTATATATATATATTAGTTAAATTTTAAAATAAATAAATAAATTTTAATAGTGAGCTAGTAATTAGCAAAGGTTGGTATTCAACGTCCTTTAGCAAAGCGTTAAGTGAGAGGTTAAGGAGACCTAACCACTTCTTAACCCGTCAAACAAAAAAAAAGTCTATACAAAGGTTACAATGATCGAGTTAACCATTCATAATTTGCCAAACATAAAAAATATAGAAGGTTTAAGCTAACCCCTCTAGAGGGATTAAAATAAGTTAGCCCCTCAAAATGAGGGGTTTACTAAGACTCCGATTTAAAAGGATTAAGAGTTAATCCTTCTAATTATAAAGAAAATAGTAAAAATTATTGTTATTCCCAAACAGTATAAAACTGATCATGACTAAAATAAAACTTATTTAACGGGTTAATAATTTAGTCCTTCAGATTATCGAATGGGATAAGTATATTAGTTCTTCTCTTTAACCATTCTTCCTTAACCCTTTGTCAAACGGGGCCGACGTAAACAATTACGTTAACCGTGTTGTCTCAAATTTTCGGACTACCTAGCCTTTCAGTTTCAATGTTGATTGCCAGAGTGAAAGACTTGGGAGTATGAAATTTCCCCTAAACGCCTTGGATGGGAAGTCCTAACCGCATGAAGAAAAATATTAGATTATAGGGTTTCTTTGGATATTTGCCCTCCAGATTGTATGTATTTTTAAATTTTCCCTATAAGTCTTTACAATTCTTGACTCGCCCTCCGAATTGTTTCATTCTCTCAATTTTACCCTTCGACTTAATGACTGTTAAATTTTAGCGGCTTGCTTGATGAAGGATCTTAATTTATACCCCTCGTTAAAACCATTTAGAAAAATGTCAATGACAGCATAAATTAACCAATTAACCATTAAACATTCCGACAAATTTAATTCCACATATCTATGTTCTTTCTCGATCTTGTGTGTCATGTCCTGTCCTGTCCTCGGATCAGTTTAAAACTTTTTTTTTTCACTACCATAAACCAGAGTAACTCCATCAACTCAATTTGAGCTCAGGTCTTGAAGCCGATCATCAACAATGAACTCACGTCCCATTTTTCACAAATTGCCAACGACACTCACGAACCCATGACACGTCATTGATTTATCATAGCCGAATGTTAACGTCAGAAAGTTGATGCGTGGTTTAGGAGAAGTAATGATGATCTTGAGGCCCTTTAATTTCCTTTAATGGTTAGTTGTTTCGCCTGTAGAGGCCCAAAAGTTTATTTACTCTGGCATGTCCTTCGACGCTTAAGTTAGTGATTGATTTGATTAATCTGAAGAGAAAAGAAGAGTATAGCATAGTTGACTTTTTGTATGTAAAATTTACATCCTTAATGTGATGGAAGATACCATTATTTATAGAGAATTTATGGAGGCACGTTGGTAATTTGGTCAGGTTTGTGCAGTGATGGATTAGATCATGTCTTACGCGTGCAGGCAACTGGTCGGACAAAGTTGCCCTTGCAATAGTGATACGGCAACTAAAGTACCCGTGCAGTCTGAAGACATTTGAAAGCTCTTGTTCGGGAGACTATAATGACTGACATTGAATTAATGTTGACGGCGACTGGGCAGCAAAGTGTGGGCGTTGTCTAGCCATACATTAAATGCAGTGTGGCTTTTGATGACGAAGTTGACGGGTCGTTCCACTATTCAAGACACTCAGTGTCAAGTCTGAGTGGGGAACGTCTTTTGTCTCGGATTTGGGCCACATGCAAATCCGGGTCAAATATAAGTCAGAAAGACCATGGAGGCTAGAGCAATTAATGATGATTCTGACAGCACATTTAAGGCAAAGGTAGTCGGCTGTCGACAAGGGGTTCGAGGACACACTGCCTCTTTAGTCATCTAGCTTAAGACCGACAAAAACCATCTTTTTAGTCAGCTACGCAAAGTTGTTGGTTGGAATGGTAGGCCGAGTGCGGGTGTCTGTAGCGTCGATCTGGTGGGTAGGCCAACGAACACCGCCTTTTTAGTTGGCTATGCAAGTTGTCGGTCTATTGGGTAGACCATGGGAGCAGCTCAAGTCATCCGTCTTTGGATGCGTCTGATTAGGCCTGGAGTGGGACACATGTAAGTCTGCAATTAAGGATTAGTACTTAGTTATTAGTGGGCTACAATAGTCTACCATTTTGAATAAAAAAAGGACCCTTAAATTTGATTATTGTTAAATTTCTAATTGTTATGTTTTACATTGACAATATTTAATACTTTTTGTAGAAAAGAAACTTACCATTTTATATTTTTATTTTTTATGACATCTATAATAATATCTCCTTTTGTAATTTTACAAGAGAGATAATTACTTTCTTTTCATTTCCTTGTTCCTAGAATATCCTAAATCGTGGTATGAAAATGGGATTTAAACTCACATAATTAAAATATTAATTATTTGAGTTTTATACCATGTTCACATACCATAGTTTAAAGTATTCTAGAGTCTAGAGATAAGAAAGGAAAAGAAAAGTAATGAAAAATATCTTTCTATAAAATTACAATTATACCCTCATGATTACGATGGGAAGTGGAAAATGTCTTCCATTCTTTAAAAAAAATCACTTCCCTCACTAAGTTTTTCATATAATTGAAGTATAAATACTTGAGAGACAAATTTAGGAATACATATAATTTGGGAGGTATATACAGAGAAAAGACAAGATTAGATTACGATAAACTTTAAGTCATGATTAAATATACTTTTTTTGTGTAAAGTAAACTATATTTAAACGTGGAAAATTTATCCGATGTTCATCGGGGTAGGGTCGTACTGTAAATTTCGCTGAACAGACAACAGTTTTTCAGGAGGGCATTTGAGACTTTTTTGAGTGCAAATCACTCTAGAACACCTACTAATAATTATGAGTTTTGACTCGGGTCTGAGCTTATCCTTATCACTAAGGGCACGTGATCCGCGCGTGGGATCGCACGTGTGACTTGCTGCCGCACACGAAGCACCGAAAGGGGCCGCCTTTTCCTGTCGCTTTCGTCACTATTAATTTTTTTTTCGGTTTTTCTATAGAGTGCCCTTGGGTACTCTATAAGAGAGGAGAGAGATAGAGAGAAATGAATGAGGAGGGGGGCCCCCTGATTTGCATTGGGATCCTCTCTTCATTTATTTCTCTCTATCTCTCTCCTCTCTTATAGAGTGCCCAAGGGCACTCTATAGAAAAACCGTTTTTTTTTTACGGAATCGATCCACGCGTGACATTCTCCACACGTGTGTCCTTTTCCTCCTCCATCGTCTTCTACTTGAAACTTTTGGCCCAATTTTCAGGACTCGGTCTTAAGCCCCGATGTCGGCTGGGAAAGAAACATTAATAGGAGCCTTTTTCTGATAGAACTAATCAAAGTATTTAATGGTCAAGTCAAATAATAATACGCGAAATAAATGATCCAAGGACTCATTAATGCGCGGGACCGTGAACACAAATTTTGGCCCACAAGGCTGCGGGCGAAATTAACCGGCTCGGTTTCATGGTTGGAGTCTTGGAGATGATTTCTTATTAGAATTTACTTGCACGTTCATATTAGAATTTTAGCTTAAATTCAGCGAAGGTCGTTATTGGTTAAACTTGGCCCTCCTTGTTTTGGACGAAGATCTCATCTTTGAAATCATTGTTTAATGCGAAGGAAAATGAACTGTACTATTCTCTTTTGTATTTGCTTCCATATTAGGCTGACCACGTATGGACAGGCCCTCGGCTCGTGGGCCGAAGAGGCCATCCAGTTGTGGGTCTTGACCTGACGCCGCCGGTTTATAGGTGGCCGGCAAGTTGGCGGCGAGGCCGAAGCTCAGGAGCAATGAATTAGGCCCCGATTAGACCCGGCCCAGTTTAGACCTCGCCTATTTTTTACCTTGCCCGGGCTCGCTGAGCTACTTTCTCTCGAAAAAAAAAAAAAAACATACCCTCACAGCAAGCTAGCGCCATTGCATACCCAAAAAAAATAAAGGATTGGCTACATGTCAAATTTGTGAATAGAGTATGATGAGAATATCTCAAAAAATAATTTTGCGAATAGAGTGTGTTGAGAATATCTCAAAAACTTTAAGAATGCTCAAATTGAAAATGTTGTTGAAATATTTTATAAACCTTGTAGAAATGAGCAACATTGTTGTTATAGTCATTTTAGCGATGGAGAATAATCACCAATCGATGGCAGAAAATCCCTCACATTACCATAATCAGGTTAGCATCTCAAGATAATCAGAAGCCCATCTCGGTCGACTCGACACGCTGACATCCTGCGAGGACGACTCGAAAGGCGTCACATGTCGACGACCCGTAAGATGTTACGTGTCGTCCCCCGGCTGAGTCGACTACTTAAATACTCCACTTGGACGACTCGTCGGCTGACACCTTGAGAAGACGACTCGAAAGGCGGTACTTCTCGACCGTTCAAATAGTAGAAAGACGATGAAACATCTCGAGCCTCGAACCCCCTCCTGTGCATCGATGACCAATCACTTCGTCATAAAATGTCATTAAATACATTATGGGCGGCATCATTCTTCTGACTCTAATAGTATTTATGACACATTGGACCACATCGGCACCGCACACCCCACATCACTTCGCATTAAACACCAAAGTGACATCTCCTCCACTCCTCGGCCGACACCTGTAAAGTCGAAGCTAACTTGGCCGCCAGTCCATTGTAGGCGTTGAAAATTGCCTATAGGTCTCCACGAACAGCTCGAGGCTAAGAGAAGATGATGAACGTCACTATCCAAGTCACAGGAGCTTGATTGATGTCGACAAACACATGAAGTGGGTTGACGAACTATGTGAAGCAATGGAGTTTCAGAATAATAAGGATACAAACTGATCAGGAGCCCCGTGTCACTTACAAAAGACGAAATGCCCTTCGTGTCTCATTTATTCCACAGATGATCTAATCATTGGATCTTATAGAACTCCTCGTCGGATTTCCAACGCACTTTGAATCGTTCAAATCCGAGTTCGGATGAAGAAGTTACGGCAAAAATGAACAAACAGGCATAACAGAACGTCTCAGGCTGAACTGGGACACCCAAGATGTCTCGGCACGACCGAGACACCTCACCCTAAGGTGTCTCGGCCATGGCCGAGACACCCAAGGGTGTCTCGGATTTGGCCGAGACACCCAAAGGTATCTCAGAACTTGTAGAGCTATTTTGACCATAATTCGTTTTGAATCTGAAGAAACTCAAAACATAAAAGTTGTAGATATTTTTGTCAGATTTCTAACCCATCTGGAATCAAGTCATTTGGAGGTCATATGAGGAAGTTATGACAAAAATAACGCTGAGACACCCAAAGGTGTCTCGGAACTTGTGGAGCTGTTTTGACCATGA
Organism: Asparagus officinalis; assembly: GCF_001876935.1. Taxonomy (NCBI): domain Eukaryota; kingdom Viridiplantae; phylum Streptophyta; class Magnoliopsida; order Asparagales; family Asparagaceae; genus Asparagus; species Asparagus officinalis. Next base: position 5,657,630 of record NC_033796.1, read on the forward strand.
TTCGTTTTGAATCTGAAGAAACTCAAAACATGAAAGTTATAGATATTTTTGTCAGCTTTCCAACCCATCTGGAATTCTCGTGCCTCGGCGAAGCCCTGCTGGATTGAAGACTTAAAGTACACAGATTTCCGAGAGGAGGAGGAGTTAGATCTGCAGCCCGATTCGTTCCTTAGGATTATCTCGTTGCGGTAATCTTAAGAAGAGTGATTATCTCGCTTCGCCTCGCCGAGATAAGAGCTACGGTTTCTCAATCCCTTCGCGGATAGACGAAGCTCTGCCCAATTTTTTCAGCAATCAAATCTGATCGACGGTGGTCCACGGATAAACCCCGGCACAGGCAAAGATCCCACGCAAGCAGAAGACCGATAAACGATCTCTGTGCTTGTTTGATAAAGTTATAAACTTTTTTTATTTTCATTGTGTAAAAGTCTTATAAAAAGGCTGATTTTTGTATTCGTTATAAACGTCTGAAGTTTGTAATGAATCTCGCAATGAAATAAGCAACTTTCTCCGCAAACATCCATGTCGGGCTGAAGTTACCTTCCTACCCTCCTTTCACTACTATAAAAGGAGATATTAGTTTCCATTACAGAGTAAGCTTTTTCACCATTCTCGGAACTTAAGAACTACTGCAGTTCCTCTTACTTCTCCACACAAGCCACCCACCGACTTGATCGTCAGATGAACAACCGGGAGATCACACCCCCGCCCTCTTACGATTTGTTACTTGTGTATGGAAGTGCACGTTGCTCAAGGATCAGACATTTGGAGATTAGAGGACCTCTGTCAACTTAATCCCCTTTTATTTGACCGTCTAATTCCATACATCAATATATTATATCCTTAATTGTTATGGATAGCTTTTTTGAACAAATTATATTCTATCTTTAATTGTTATAGATTAAGTTTTTAAGTAATTATGAGTTGTTAAAATTAAAAAATTATAAGGCTAGTCTAAACCTATATATAGGGTTCATATGTAGCCTTATAAAAATAGAGAAAAACCTTATAAAGATGAGATGAAGGATAGAATGGAGATGATAGAAAATTGAGAACTTATCTCTCAGTATTGTTCATTTTTTGCGATTGGTGGATTTCAGTTGGAGGCTTTTTCTCTTGAGAAAACTTTGAAGTTTTCAGATAGATCTTGGGAAATTGATTTTTCAAGGCAAATCTTGGGAGATTGATTATGAAAATCGAAAAGCGTTCTAAATATTGTTTTACTTTTGATTAGTTTTGATTAATTATCATGATATACATATTCCACCGTGTTATATGTCATGTTCCCAACGCTCGATCATAAATTTCTCTTTAGAAAAAGTGAGATGATTGAATATTTAGAATGCCATTTTGAGAAAGTGAGTGAGTGGAGTTTGGACACGCGCCGGGGTTTGAGCGGGGTCCCACTAGTATGTTCGAATGCTAATTAGTGAGTGACAACTAATTAGGCATTGGATTAATTATATAATAAAGCCAATAGCGTTGGATTAAAATGAAACAGGGCCACTTCATTCATGTACCCACTTTTTTCGTTCGTAGTACCTTGTTCAGTTGTTTGTTTACCTTTTAGGTTGCTTTTTTTCTAGCATATATTGGACATGATCCGTGTCTCGCATTTTAATAATTAAAAAAAAAGAAAAAGAAAAAGAAAAAAGCCACATGATTCATGCGCGCGTTATTTGCTTAGTGCACTGCTTTTGGTGACAAAAAGGGTTGTGAGATTCCTTCCTGATAGTTGTTTTTTTGCTAACATTTTAATCTTAGGCAAACCATGATGAATATTTTTGCAGATTAATTAAGTTAATGAAAGCTGATACGTACACAACTAACACATGTGTGCCGAAGTTAAACAACACTAATCCCTTTATTTCTGTCAGTAAATCTACCTTATTTATTTCCTCCCTCTTTGAAGATATCCGGCTTGGTAGTCTTGTGATGGAGTCCATTATTACTCTTTACTCGGTCGTCTTAAAATCTCCATAGATCTAAAGAAGATACGAGAGGGCTTTAACTCACTTTTTCCATTTTTTTTTTTTTTTTGAGATTTACGGAATATATGGCTTTAGAATAAACAAGACGATAAATTGAACTATTTTTCATGAAGACCATAAATTAAACTTTTATGTTAGACTAATGATTAAGCTTCTAACAGTGTTTTAAGATTCTTGCTGATTTAATTGCCTCCCATCAATGTCTTATACAACTTTAACATCTATGATTAGACGCCTAATATGGAGGGATATTTCTATCAATCAGCAAGGGAAAAGGAAAAGAAACCCCGTTCCTTTTTTGACATTAAGGGCCTGTTCGGTTATTTTCCGAAAAAGAAAAGAAAACTGAAATATGAAATCAAAACCATTTCAAAGCATTTCACAGACGTTTCTCAGATTTGATTTCTTATGTTCGTTTGACATGGAAATCTTTGGTTTGAAATCACATTTCACATTTCACCTGTTCGGTACAGCAAACCAGAATGAAGAAATGGAGTTTTTGCAACGGTAATATCTCCGAAAAACCAGCCAACGCCGAACGGTAATATTTTTGCAACGGTCACAAAAACAACTAGCCGTGGCCTGATGCAATGACCAGCAGCAGGCCTTAAAAGCCAACGGGCAAAATTTCTCCCCTACCACCCTGCACTTATATATAGCTGGGATGTGAGGCATAAGTAATAGCAACTCCACTATCCTGTTCATAATTTCACTGAGATAAGAAGCATAAACAGGCAGGGAAAATACCGGAATCCAGAGGCCTTGGATTCAGCTGCGACATGGAAACAAGTCAAGTCTCCAAGGAGTTAGCTGAAGTTGTAACTTGCTACTGTCAAATACCTACGCCAATCAAGCTTTGCAAAACAGGATTACACAAGGGGAAATACTTTTGGGGGTGCGGCTACTATCCAAATAGGCGCTGCCAGTTTTTTAGGTGGGCAGAGGAGCATAATGATAAGAAGCAGTGCAAGGTAAATTGTGAAATCAACTCTGCGCAATCAGTACCCCAAAATAAAGATGTTGAAACAAAGCTCTTGCGAAGAGAGTTGAAGCTTGCAAACCAACAAGTTGATTACTTGAAGAAATGTATTCTTGTTTTAGGAATATTTAGTATTTTCCTTGTTGTCATAAACATTGTAATCTGCTCTATGAAAATGTAATGCAAGAAATCTCCAATTTAATGTATTGCATAAAACAGAGATGACAGCATTGAGTGGAAGTATAACACAGTTTTGAGTTTCAAAGTGGGACTAATCCATTGCATCATAGTCAACGCGGAAAAAACATTGGCAATTATGACAAGTTGTGCTCAGATATATGTCTACAATACATTGATCCCACACCAGCAAAGTGGTGCATCACAATGATGGCTGCATTCTTTCCAATTTACTCCTCATCAAAACAGGTAAATGTTGGGAATGCCTCGCCACTACATTGCATGTACTATATACTGGTGAGGAATATCAGCTACAAGACAATCATCACAGCACAATTAAATCATGCAATTGCAAACTGCCCACCCAACAGTGCTCAGGATATTCATGAACAAACAGTTATGCAAGAACCACGTCTCAAAAACAAGGTAAGGCTGCAGTCAATGTAAAATGCCTGCATATCACAATATCATGCCTCGCCTTTACCTTGTTAAGATACGTGTGATTGCATATATGATTTGCATGATCTCATCACAGTACAAGTGCAATTAAAATGCAATTTGAGAATACTTGCCATACCAGATTGTTCTTTGCGCTTAACAGGGCACTTTACCAAAACCCTCGTACACCTGAAACATAAGTGAAAAAAGCAACGTCACTTGAAACCAATAATGGAGAAAAATACAACGCCAGTGTCATCATAATCACCATACATACGGTTGCATCCTAAATCACAAATGTAGCTACAAAACAATGTAGCCTAATAATTAACAGGCATACCCAGTTCGTACAAAATAACAACTGGATAGTTAGGCAAAAAGTTGCAAAATACATATTCCCCCCCATCTCCATAATGACCCTGTATGCAACAATAGGTAAAGAAATGAGAGATGATTATTTGTAATAAATTGCACGACCGTATAAGCAGCATATCAAATTACGTACCTGAAATGACAAACTAGCTCCCCCCCTCTTGCATTTTCATGAAATTTTCTAACAAAGCTCTCTGACCGAAGTCAGTCTTACCTATAAAATGCCTGGCCTTGGATTCATCCGAAAAAATGTTATCATAAAAAAGCTCCAGGAATTCTATTGAGTATGTATCCTTGTGCTTGAAGATGGCTTTGGACAATTTCTCTGTCCAGTGGAGATTAATAAGATTCATAGAACTTGAAAAATGTTTAACTTCGTCAACCATTTGCTGCATTATCTCTTTCTCGTTTAGACCCTTCCTCCCCCTCGCTTTAGCCGAAGTGATTCTCCTCTGTTTGTCCTTATTGCTTGACCAGACATTGTTGTTTTCAGATTGAGTTTCTTCATCTACTAGGTTGACTGACCGAGGTGACTTTTGGGTCAAAGGAATGCTAACATCCTCGTCGTCATCACCTGCAAGGTTAATCGGATCCTGACCTCCAAATTTCTCCATTGCAGCCTTAGCGAAGTTACCTCTCGCTTGATCATCCCCACAAATGATAGCTAGGTTCTCATAGTGCTTCAGAGGCTTATTAATATACTCTTTAAGCTTGCTCTTATTTTTATCCTGCTCGCATAAATACACATCATTTACCAAATGTGCATGAGAAAGAATCCAACAAAATTGGAGCGGGTTTGAAAGCATATACCTCATTCCACGCATCAAAACTCTCTGGATCCAACATTATCGTTTGAGTATCTTCATCCCAACCTGCACCACTAATGTTACGAGCCGCCTGCATGTCTTGAAACCAAGAACGAATTGTTTTCATATGATTTACAACACTTTTCGTTTGAAAGGAAGTACCAAACTCCTTGTTCACTTCAGCAGCTGCCATAGCAAATGCATGTTGCTTAAAGTTTTTGTCTGGCTTAAGACCAGACTTGGCCAATTTTGCGAGGAAGGGTATAAGCACGTCATCATGTGCAGAGGTCCACCATCTGGTTGGGCCAACCGTTGTAGCTTCGACCTCAACTGTGTTTCTTCTTTTCTTATGGGAAAGGGCTTTGCCTTTGCCCTTTCTTGGTGTACAAGCAGAAGTTGCTACTGCTTCATCCCTGTCACTTCTTTTGTTGTTACCTGAGCCAGAATTAGTCCCTGTAATACTAACTGGGGAAGGAATTTGGCCGGATGAATTCGAGGCTTGACAATTTTGGGGCAAAGGTGGTGGACTATTGAGCATGTGCATGTAAGATGAAACGGGATGATGCATGGCGAAAAAGTTACCATCGTAGCTTGGCATATTTGGAAAACCTGACTGGAACATGGAATTGACACTGTGGGGAAAGGGTAGGCTTGCGGGGAAAGCATGAGATGATGGTGGGGCCATTGAATTTGTGAAGTGAGTGGAAGTCACATCTTTGCCTAAATTCATCTGTTCGGATCTTGATTTATCCCCCATTGCCTATATTTAAACCAATTCAGTCATGATAACGTGAAAACTGGATCAGTTAACAACATAGGAATATTACTAAAGCAAATGAGTAAAAGATGACAATACACGCATGTATTTTAAGAAAGCTCAGATATAATATATTACCCATTACATTTCAGAGCACAAATGGCATAGCAAGCAATTAATAAGTCTAATAATGCATACATAAAACTGCAACAGAAACTAAATCACGCTGAATAAAAGGACAACGTCGTACAGCAGTATTATAGACTCACAGATATCTAAGTAATACGTTACACAATCACCTATCTTAAAATAATTGTCATAATCTCAGGACTACCATAGCAAATCACAATGCAGACTCGTGAGTGTCACCATGCCGATATTTCATACAATAATCAATCCACATGTCCATTGCGATTTGATCTCTAAGAGACCTCCACTCATCCTTTGAGGTGTTTTGTTCCCTGACTGTTTGGGGTTGGGTGAAATTCACAACGTTGGTTTCTTCAGTAATTTCCTCCGCGGCGTCCTCCTCTTCAATGTCATTGGTCTCATTGAGTAATTCATCCTCTGGATCAACTGTTGCAATGTAGTTATGGAGAACCGTGCATGCCAGTACAATGTCTACTTGTGTGGGGAAAGGGTAGTGCGGTTTTGCGGTGAGAATCTTGAAACGATTCTTCAATATACCAAAGGTAGCTTCAATCTTTGACCTCAAAGATGAATGTCTCAGATTGAATAGCTCCCTCCTATTTTGAGGTGTTCTTCCCGCAAACTCCTTTAGATGATAACGCACACCACGATATGGGGATATGAAACCTGGCTGGGTTGTGTAGCCCGCATCACACAAGTAATATTTTCCTACATATTTAACAGGATTTTAATATGATTGTTATAATGTAATTTTTAAGGAGGAATATCAATTTGAGATAACCAGAAGTTTACCAGTGTACACCCGTAAGCCATTTGGTTGTGGTCTAGACAGAGCATCTTGAAGGATTCTATAGTCGTTAGCCGACCCCTCCCACCCAGCTAAAACGTAAGTGAACAGTTTGTTTGGGGTACAAGCCGCGAGAACATTTTGTGTGACACATTTGCGCCCTCTGAAACGCGACACAAGTGCAGCTGGTACCATAGCATCCACATGCGTCCCATCTATCATACCTATGCAATCCTATGGAGTACAACTAACTATGTTAATGTATTTTAAGATTTCGGCGGATAATTATTTAGGAAAAATGGTTGAGTGGATGATATACCTTGAAAAATGGATAAAATGACGGGTTGCTTAGGATCTCTTGAGGTACTTCATTCGGGGCTTGTTTCATAAATCTGCCTTGTATGCGCGAAATAGCTTCCAATACTCTATTGAAGTACTTACTGACTGTATCTCCTGATCTTATGAATTGGGTTCTCATCATACGATTTTTGGATTTATGTCCCAAAATATTCAAAGATATGGCGAGTTGCTCCTCAACTGTTATATGCCTTGAGTCCTTTAAGAGTTGTTGTTTCCTCATTAACGTAGCTAGTTTCATAAATGCACCCTGTCGCATTCTAACAAAGTTTTGACAGCTATCACTATAACCTTCAAATATACGACTCATCAATTCAGACCTAGCCTTTTCCCTGCGCATTTTCTCAGCACTTGGTCCAGACCGTAGTGATCTACGGCGGCATTTAATTCTCGTCAAAAAGGTGAAAATTATTACCATGACTGAGAATGTAGCCCCAACACACATTCTTTTAACACCCTCTTCATCATCATAATCACCATCCATCTACAATATTTAGCTATCAGTTAATATATGTTATTAAAATTCAGAACACACTTTTTAGTTACTCAATTCAGTGTGACATCAAACAAATGTAGGTTACTGTTATTTTTCCTAATGGACTAACCAACCCACAAAAATCAAGACTAATTGTTAGGATATAAGACCAGTAAGCTGGCAGTTATAGTGCATCACAATATGCGTAGCAAGCTGATCATGAAATTTGGGATGAATTAAGAGGATACACTCATAGATCGTGGTGCATGTTACTCAATTTAATCAAAATATGCTCTTTGATTGAGGAATACCTTAAGGACAAAGTAGAGCGAGCCTCAAGCAAGTCGTAGTTGATGGAATCTCCGTTCAAGCACTACAGCTGCCAGGCCGGGCTCAGATCCGACGCTGAATTCGGAGGGGAAGAAGATAAGAAGCAGAAAGAACCGATAAACCCACCGTCGCCGCTAGATCTGGCGACGATAACACAGTCAGCCCTAGAACGGTCGTTCAGGGCCGCGATTTCCAGTTTTCTCAGAGTGAGGAAGATGAAATTAGAGCCGGAGCATAGGAGCCGGCATGAGGCGAAGCAATGGGGAAGAAGAAAGAACCGAAGAGTCGGTGACCATAACCCTAATCTTCTTTCCCCCCGCCTAGGAAATCGCAAGCAGAATATTAAATGGTTTTCGACGGAGTTTTCTGGGTGTTTTCAGGCCCAAAACCGATGAAAACGCCAACTCCCAAAGTCCGACGTGGAACCATATTTCAGACCCCTATTTCCCTAAATTTGTTTGCCAAACGAACACCTGACTTGGAAACCACTTGAAAACCGAATCCTATGTGGCCTGATCTTTTGTTTTCAAATCCCAGTTTTCCATCAGTTTTTGAGGCAAACGAACAGGCCCTAAATGTGATTATATTATTACACCCCACTCTATTTCTCTTCTTACGCTTTACTTACTCTTCGTTGTTTGGGCTTTGTGAAGGCAGAACCTTTTTGCAAAGATGTAGCTGTAATTAATTAAACAGCGTTCACACTGTGCTAAAAGGAAAGAATATTTGGTGAAAAATTATACTTTCAAATCAATATCAAACTTTAGCTTGCTAGAAATTAACCATAATGTATAGTATGATCGATATATCTTGTTCATGTAGTGTCAAGTAGAGGCAGAATAATTCCACGAACCTTAAAAGTTTTTAACTTTCGACCTATATATATTATATATACGTTATCCTAAATTCATAACTCTTTTAAATTGTTGACGGCACTTGAAAATTGCTGATATCATCGGACATTATATATGCTAGAACATCAGCACGTGCAGAATATGAAATTGTAATCTAGTTAAGTTTTTAATATACATAATAATGTTTGATAACATTACATGTTTGATAATGATTTAATATGTAATGTTATGATGCATTGCGTAGAATTTGTTGTAGAAATGTATAATGAATTGTTGTTAAACAGTTAAATCAACAAAAAAAATCTTAACATAACTTTGTTGAAGAGTTTTCTTATTAAGAATAGTATAATTGGAGCAAGTAATTAGAAGGAAAAAAAATGGTGAATACATACATTATGTGAGTTTAAATCTCATTCTCATATCATGTTTTAGAATGTTCTAGAATAAGAAAAGAAAACAAAGAAAAATAATAATATCTCTAACAAAATTACAATATTAAATATGTGATTTCAAATCATATCTTCATGTCACGATTTCGGAATGTTCTCGAATGAGAAATGGAAACTAAAAAAAAGAACAATGTCTTTGTAAAATTATAAATTTACTCTCTGTTATATTATATAGATGACTAAGTGTAAATCTTTCATAAGGAGTTGACACGTGTTCCTTATTAACTTAAACACCAGATCAACCTCACCCTATGCAAGAAGACTCAAACAGGTTCAACACTCGACCCTTACTAAGAAGGGTCGAATCGAAAGACATCCCAACATGGATCTTGACATTAGCAGCAAGCCAGCAACCTCATACCTCATCTTTCTACAAACTTGGGTCGAGAACTTTTGAAGCCGAGTAAAAAGGCGGTGCTTATAGGCCTGCTTACAAGACCAAAGTAAAAGGCGTCATTTGTCGACCCTCTCGCAGAGACGAGTCGAGAGGCGGTTTATTCTTGAGCCCCACACCAACAATCGATTGACATCGTATTAAGGGCATGATCAGAATCATCATTGCACCAGCCCCGAAAATCTTTATGAATCATCAGACCTTGTCAGTGCCACACGTACATCGTCACCATCACATTGAACGCCTTTCATCCCTCTCACCATCACATTGAACATATTTCATCCCTTTTTTGTAGCTAACACATGTAAAGTAGCTGCCGACTAAGCCGCTTGCTTGGACGCGGCCGAAGTTACGTATTTGCCCCTTAGATCTGCTATAAAGAAAAGATGTTGTCTACTGCATAGAGTAAGCAATATCCTACAAAAATACACCACACACACAATCTTTTTCTCCACTCAAGCTAACTATTGACTAGATTGTCGGAGGAAACACTAGAGATCCCAACTCCGACTCTTTCACGTATTGTTCATGTGCAGGATGAGATTTGTTGCTCAGAGGGCAACCATCTAAAGAAGATTGAAGACCCCAACACTTTAAACAACCCTCGCTTAACTCCCTGGTAGATAACTGATATCAACGCCCTCATAATTACAATAAAAAGGAGGATAATATCCTCCATTCTTCCATTTTTTTCTTTTTCCCCGCTAAGTTTTTATATATTAGTATAGATATCTTCACTCTAAGCAGTCCCAGGTGGATCCTGTTTAAAATTATACGTTCATCTGCAATGTGACTACTAACTTAGCTCATAGACATTGACCTTAACCGATCTAAAACCTTCCGTGAAAGAAAACCATCATGAAATAACCCCCTTCAACAAAGGACCTACGTGATGAGCATATCAACTTCCATCAGTCTCCTTCCCATCACGCGTGAAATTAACAAACCACGAGCTGCCATCTATAACAAAGTCCTCACATCGCTCCTTTCCACTCTCTCAAAATTTATTCATTTGTACAGTTTATTATTAATTTGGATAGTGAATAGATCATCTTAACTGCAAAGACATTACAACTAGCATTTTTTATTACAATAGGTTTTTTTTTAGATATTAGTCCTTTACATATGGGCGATTTGATATTAGTCCCTCAAATTGTCTTAATTTGTCCCTATTAGTCCTTCTCTTAAGTTTTATGTTAAAAAATCTAAACCATGGTTGGGTTAATATTAACTATAGACGGCAAGTTAACAAAATTCCCTCATTGTAATGCACCCCCACTAAATGTCATTCTCTCTCTCTCTCTCTCTCTCTCTCTCTCTCTCTCTCTTCTCTCTCTCTCTCTCTCTCTCTCTCTCTCTCTCTCTCTCTCTCTCTCTCTCTCTCTCTCTCTCTCATTGCATGTTTTGATTAAAGTTTAAAGATTTGGGTTTGTAGTCGTTATGATGTTCTTAGTCGCCAAAGTATGATCCTTTGTCAACAACAGACAGACGTCACCTTATATATATGTACCGTTCAAATCAAATTAACGGTCAAAATCACTAAGGATCCCGACTTAGCCGCCACGCCGAGTCGATATCTCTTTAGGTTGATTCGAAGGGTGGTACTTGTCGGTCCTCTTATTGAAGACGACTTGCTACGAGCCTACTCGACCAGTTATTTAACGCATCACAAAGTCAACTCGAAAAACGTTACTTCTCGGCCAAGCTAAAAGATGACTTCAGCCTCGAGCCTCTCCCGCTGATAGCACGTCGGCGTCACATTTAATGTTTGGCAGGCACATCATACCTCTAGCCCTGATAGTCTTTATGACTCGTCGGACCACGTCAGCACCGCCATGCCTTTGATCACTTCTCATTTAATGCTGATGTAATCTCTCCTCCACTTGCCGACCAGCACATGTAAAGTAGGTGCTGACGCAACCGCCAGCCCATACTTATTTAATTATCGTCATCTTGTGCTCATCGAAATCACGGTTCTACCCTTTCAGCATCACTATAAATAAAGGTATTATTCTCAACACAAAAAGGATGATTTTTTTTCTAAAAAGGATTCTTTTTCAAGAACTTTTTGTGCTAAGCCATTTCCAGGCTATTTTTTCAAGCAATATCTAATAATTATACTGCACTACACTAAAGAACTCATACAGTTCTTCATTTTTCTACACAAGTTCGCCAACTAACTTGATTGTCGGATGTACAATAGGGGAACCAAGTCCCGTCCTCTCACGAATTGCTATTTGTGCAGGCTGAAAGCTATTTAACTCAAAAGCAAATATTCGGAGAAATGAGCGGCCCGTAATCAACATCACCCCCGATATTTTTGACTGTTTGGTTATTTAACCCTAGATTACCAGAATATTGGTTCTCTATCTTCTGTTTTGTTTTTTCTCCAATAATAATTATATATATATATATATATATATATATATAAACCAAAACCCTATATCTAGCTTAACTTCTTAATTAGAATGTGATTCAAACTTCTAATCATGATTAGACCCAATCTCTTAATTAAAATAGATCTCTAATCATATCTAATTCTCATAATTAAAGTTATACAAAGAATTAAAGATATAATCCCAACATAAACAATCCTCGCTTAACTTCATGTTGGATAACTGACATCAACGCCCTCATAATTACAATAAAAAGGAGGATATATAATATCCTCCATTCTTCCATTTTTTTCTTTTTCCCCGCTAAGTTTTTTATCTATTAGTATAGATATCTTCACTCTAAGCAGTCCCAGGTGGATCGTATTTAAAATTATGCGTTCATCTGTAATGTGACTACTAACTTAGCTCATAGACATTGATTGACCTTTACCGATCTAAAACCTTCCGTGAAAGAAAACCATCATTAAATAACCCCCTTCAACAAAGGACCTACGTGATGAGCATATCAACTTCCATCAGTCTCCTTCCCATCACGCGTTAAAGACTTTAAAGTAACAAGGCCAAGAGCTGCCATCTATATAACAAGGTCCTCGATCACATCGCTCCTTTCCACTCTCTCAAAATTTCTTCATTTGTACAGTCTATTATTCCGCAAAGACATCACAACTAGCATTTTTTATTTCAGTAGGTTTTTTAGATATTAGCCCCCCTACATATGAGCGATTTTGATAATGGTCCCTTAAATATGAGTATTTTGTATTAGTCCCTCAAATTGTCTTAAGTTGTTGATAGTAGTCATTCTGTTAGGTTTAATGTTAAAAAATCTAAATCATGATTGGGTTAATATTAGCTAAAGATGGTAAGTTGCCGAAATACCCTTATTGTAATTCACCCCCACTAAATGACATTCTCTCTTTCATTGCATGTTTTGATTAGAGTTTAAAATTTTGGTTTTGTAGTGAATTTGGGGATGAGTTAGAGTTTAACATTGATTAGGGTTTAATTGTTTGATTAGATTTTAATTTGATTAGATTTTAGTTTGCATTGATGAAATTTACTTTAGTGACGGTTATAATTGTCCTATAAATGCAACAGTTATAGATAACAGAATATTCTCATATAGATTTAACAACCATTAATTAACTTGAAGGACTAAAATCAACAACGTAAAGCAATTTGATGGTAATATCAAATTATTCATATTTGAGAGACAAATTATTCATATTTGAGAGACTAATTTCAAAATAGCTCAGATTTGAGGGACTAATATCTAAAAAACCCATCACAATAGTACGATAATATTCACACAATTGTTATTTTTTCCTAACCTCACTGAGGACTTGTCGAGTTAGAAGTGACAGGAACAATGAACATATATATTTACAACATCATGTGGTTCGAGTTTCTAGGGTTTAAAACCGATCTTAATTTGAACGCAGTAGCAACTTTTATGTGTTATTAAGCTTACTTTGTTTTCGCAACCACATTTTTGCATTGGAAAATATATGTGTATTGTAATTCATTTGGATGCATACAAAAGAAATATTTGGCTCTAACCACTCTATTTGATCGAACACGCTCTTTATAAGTTTTTCTGGAGAATTAAGTTAGTTTCATAAAATTCTAATAGTATCGCCTCTTAAACTCATTTGAAAAGCTTGCAGAGCATCTACAAAAGAAGTTAACGGCTTTACACGTAAAACTAAGTCTAAATAATGTTGGGGTTTTAGAAAACCTAACTTAAATATATGATGGCTTAATTACGTAAATTGACTGTAAATATGTTTTTTTAGTAAAAAGGACTCTATGGTTTGCAAAAAAGAAAAATGAAAATACAAAGTACAATAAGAACAACAGTACTATTAAGATATTGTGAAATGGTTATGAGGAATAAATGCCTCTCTGCTCTAGGGTCGTGTCTAGCAACACAAAAATTAATCTAGCGACGTAGTGGATTTTTCTCAACTACTCATATAGGAGTTGATTAAAAAAAGAATTAGCGTAAGAGCTAAAATTTTAACTAATGCTGTATCAACTACAACATATTTCATCGAAACACACTTTTAATAATGTGGGCATGGATGGAGTCCAAATCTTATTTTAATGATTGAAATGTATTTCTAAAAATTTAATAATTTGTATAGGGTGACACTAGGGGCATACCCCCAACCACACCCCCACTCTCAATTGCTACAGTGCACCGGGTCCTACATGGGATTTTAAAATTTTCAAATCCTATGTGGGGCCTGATGCACTGTAACAAATGAGAGAGTGGATGTGGTTGAGGATGTGTCTCTATCATTTTTCATTTGTATATTTTCCTACCTCATTACAATAAAGAGGATCCGAGAATACCGGCAGCCTCAAACGTACCGTGATCTCTCGCAAAAGGAAAATGCTTTTTGACTCGCGAGTTGGGCAACTCGCGCCCAACTCGCAGTCACTGACTAGGGGGTGGGCCCCACAGCTTTGTGGGGGCCCACCCCCCTAGTCAGTGACTGCGAGTTGGGCGCGAGTTGCCCAACTCGCGAGTCAAATAGCACAGCCGCTCGCAAAACTCCTGACGTCATGCATCATCACTTCCTAATCTCCTAACAAAACCGGTAAAAAAATACAAGCTGTAAAAATGGTAATAATGATCGATATTTACATGACAAAGATGGGAGATAGCGATGGAGAGTTTGCTGCTGCCACGTTCTCAGAATCTCTGTGGACTCTATCCGCCAATGTTAATGCAAAGAAAGGGACAATATTGCAAATTTTCATTTTTTTTTTGGAATCAGGGGTATATTTTTGCGAATTTGTCAGTTACGTTGTTATCAAAACTTTAACTTTCTTCATTTATTTTAGGCTTGTTCCTCACGTCACCACTGGGTAAGGTGAAAGGACAAAGGCAGTGCTCCACCCTTTAATTTCTTTTCTCGTAGTTTGGATCCTGCCACCACTTGTCCTTTTGCTAATTGTCATGTCATTTATTTTGAGGAGGTGAAAGAAATTTACTAGCTTAATAATAGAACGATTAAGGATAAGCGAATCGGATTAAGGTTATTAATAACGCCTGCTAATTAATTGTTCCTCCCTTGAGAGCAAAAGTTTTGTGGTATGGGAAAAAGCTTAAGGAAGATTCGGAAACAAATTGACTTCAATTTCTAACATGTTAAAGTTTCTATTATATTTGAGATATGGCGTCATTTTAAAATCTACTGAATACTAACCTTGAAAAAAAGCTTTATTACTTTAGACTTCAATTCCGATATTAAGAAATAACAAAGAAAGTGAAAAAAAAAAAGACAGAAAAAAAAGTAGAGCTCTCAGAGCCTCACATATACATTATAACAAAGAAAAGTTCCACTTGATCACAATGTTTAAATGGTAAACCCATGACCCTTCATTATTGACATAAATCAAAATGCGCGAGTAGCCTACTAGCTAGCCCGTGAACTTGATTATAGGTAGGTTCATACTTATCCCAATCTCGGACAAGTTGGCACATAATCAAATCTTTTAAGTGGGGTTAAAAACTAATTAATCTAATTATCATTGAGAAGAGCCCGATATTTTTCAGTCCAGGGAACTCTGGACAAGATAACAAAACATCACGATAGCTGTCCAAACCTACTCGGCCTATAATAATAATCTAACAAAAGGAGAGAGAAAAAAAGAAACACGTTTTAATTCATTATTTGCCATAATGCTCTATTATGTCACACTGCTCCCATGGGATTCAAACTCGCCCTGCCCCGAGGTCCTGCACATCGCCAGCCTGGCTTCCCCAGTACTCATGACTCGGGCCAGTCCACCGCCACGTGGCAACAAAGACGTGACCCGCCACGGCCCTTCTCCTCGTATAAAATCCCCAAGCTCCGCTTCAGCCAATCACTCCATCCGGCAAAATCCCAAGCTCGAGTTCTCAAAACAGCATGCTCCTGCCTCTTGCTCTCCTCCTCTCGTGTTTCCTCTGCCGCGGCGGCGCTAACGTGGCCCCACCGCGAAAAGCTCGCGCTCGTCCAGCAGCCGCTGACGGTGCTCAAATACCACAAAGGCCCCCTCCTGGAAGGGAAACTACACGTCAACCTCCTGCTACTACGGCCGGTTCTCCCCCTCCAAGCGCGCGATTAGTCGCCGACTTCGTCGCTCCCTCTCCGCCCGCCCCCGCCTCCCTCCCCCTTCGCGTCGCTCGTGGTGGGCCACCCACGGCCAAGTACCCGGCGGGCCCCACGAAGATAGCCCTCGTGCGCCTCAGCTCCTCGACGAGTCCTGCTCGCTCGGCTAAGTCCCTGCCTCCGCCCGGCTCCTCGCCCTCGCCTCCCGCGGGCCCCACCGCAAACTCGATCACCGCCGTCCTCACCTCGCCGGACGTGCCGTGGGACGGCTTTGCCATGAGCCGTGCGGGTACCACGGCTCCGGCCTCGCGGCCGCCACAGAAGCCCGCTTCGCATACATTTGGGTGGAACGTCGTTCCCAATGCCCGGGCCTAGTGCGCGTGGCGCGTTCCACAGCCGATTATATGGGCCCCCAGTGCCCCGCCGCTGTCGCCGCGCAACGGCGAGTCTCGGGTGTTGCGGGTGATCATAACTTAGGGCCACTGTTCTTGGCGGTGACGGTGACGAACCCGTCGGTAACGGGTATTCCAGGGATCCGCTGCTGCGCCCGCTGGAGGCGGTAGAGCGCGTGCTACGGGCATGTTTTGGGCCGGGTCGTACCCGGTTACGCGGGTAATGTTGTGGTGCGACCCGACGACGGGGGCTAGCTATAACGCGAAAGGGCTTGGCGGGAGGGAGTTCCTGTTGCCTGCGATGTGGGACCCGAACACGTCTCAGTGTGCTACGCTTGTTTAATTAACTAAACTAAGTTTTAATTTTTTTTCTTTTTTCTTTTTCCTTTTTATGGATATGTGCAAAAAGGAAGGTGATGGTTCTGTGTGAATAAGGCTGTAGGTTTTTCTAAATATGTAATGTGGTTTTGTTATATGAAAGGAATATGGGTTTTGTTATTTTTACATCATATTTTGGAAATTTAATTTGCATTTTTGGGACTGAGAGTTGCGGAGGATGGGCCTATTTTTTTGGTTGGACTGGGTAAAGGAGGTCGAGGTATGTGGAGGGCCCACGAACCGGAGCCTGCCCTGGAATCAGGATTCTCTGTTACGTGTCAGGGTTTGGTATTTCGAGCGCTGGTTTGCATTAGTTCGGCGTACATGATGTTGACCACTGTACTCGCACAACTGTGGAGCCCACAATTCTGTGGTCCTTGAGGAAAATTTTGACTCCGTATCTTTTTTTTTTTTGGTATTTGGGCATGAGAGAATTAGGAGTCGTAGCCTTTTTAGGGGGTCTTAGTTATGATATTTTCATTCAAAACAGGATAATTGTTAAAATTAGATAATATTTTGTTAGTGAGATATTTTATTGGGATAAAATAGTAATAATTTTGTGAAATGGGATATTTTAATAAAATAACTTAGAATAAATTTTTATAATCATGGAATATATATTTATGTATTTTAAAGATATAAATATTATTTATGTATTTTAAACTTACTGTTACTGATTGATAATTGTTTACAAGAATGTTTTCTTTATTATTAAATAATTTTTGATTAGACTATAAGATATTGATAATTATTATTATAATAAAGGTCTAATGATGATAGACAATCATAATAGGAAAAAAAAAAATATAAAAAATAACAAAATAAATATGAGTTCTAGTTTTTTATCACCTACTTCTAAGCTAAAACTTAGAATAATTTGAGAGACTAAAACTCTCATTTTGTATAAAAAATAAAACATAGGATAATTTTGTATCATTATCTCAATTCTAGTTTTGTTTTTTTATTTTAGTTTTAGCTCTATGTGATTAACACCTTAAAAATTTATCTTACAGATTATCCCGATTCTAAATTTATGTTCTAAATGACTAATCCCCTTAAAGATGTCATTTTTTAACCGTAATTGGTATATAATCTCAAGAAATTAGTTAACACAAATGGTCAACGAAAAAATACCGCAGCTTTCCCAACAGATTCGGGTTTCTCCCAGGAAGTTTCCGGTGCGTAATGAAATTCGAGGAGGGCTTAAACGAAGAAACCATTTTTATATGGGTAAGTAAAAGTCGTCCAAAATCTATGGGAGTTTGTGGGTTTCTACGGAGGGCCCCCCCCCCCCCCCCCCCAAAAAAAAAAAAAAAAAAATTTGGCCCCCTTTTTCATGTTTGTCTACAGTGGCCATGATTGCGGATGCTTGGTTGGGCCCCACAGCGTATGGGCCGAGTTGGTACGTGGCCTTGGGGGCTTGGTTTTGTGTGGGATCTTTTGATGATGTGCGGTCCAATTATTGTCCTCAATTTTGTGACGGTGTTTAGGATTGGTGTCGGTAAACTGTGAAACCTTGAGAGCTGGTGTGCTATATTAATTCGAAGATTTATGAAACGGCTGATGCTTTGATAAAAAAAAAGTGGGAGAGGGAAGAGGGAATAAGCGTTAATTTAATCGGAGCATATTTGTCACTTTTGTTTTATAAGTCCGAAGCCTTTGACGCATTTACTAGATTGTTTCGCAAAAGAGAGAGAGAGAGAGAGAGATGTAATGAGAGGTGTTGATGTCAGTTATCTAACATGATGTTTTTTTTTTGGATTATGAGGGGGGATTAGGTTTCTCAAACTTCTTCAGACGGCTTATTCTTGATACAGTAGTTCCATTATGTAAATGAAGTGGACATGAATAATTCGTAAGATGTTGGAGTTGGAATATTTGATAGTTCCTCCGACGGTCAAGTTAGTATATTACTCGAGCGGAGAAGATTAAATGGGCAAGAATTTTCTAGCGCAGAATTCGCTTACCTAAGCAGCAAACTGCACTCTCCTTTTATAGCAGATCCAAATGGGCAAAAGGGTAACTTAGGCCAAGTCAAGACAGACAGCTTTGATGGCTTATATTTTACAGGCATCGAGATGCCCGCTGAGGGAGATGAGTTACTCAAATGTTTAATGTGAGGGTGCGCGGCATGCACGGCACTGACGAGGTTCGATGAGTCATAAAGACTTTTGTGACTAAAGTAATGATGATCCTGATAATGCATTTAATGTGATGGCAATTGACTGCTAGCGGGAGACTCGATGATAAATTGCTTTTTGACTCGTCTCACTGGAGGTCGACAAGTATTGCCTTTTTAGTTGGCCTCGCAAGTTGTAGGCCCGGAAGGCTTGGGTGCTGAAAGGGAGTGGCGTCGATTTGAGTAGCGGGCCGAGTGAGGATACTTCTCGTCTCAATCTTGCGAGGAGGCCGACAAACACAGTCTTTTTAGTTGACCTCGCAAGTTGTTGCCCCCGACCTTAGACCTGTTTAAGTTGTCCTGGCCTAAGTCGAGGTCGTACTAAAAATTAGCAATTACATGATACGTGTCGACTCTGGAGAGAGGGTTATTACTTGGGTTATTGGCAGGATATAACAAGGGGTTATATTGAACTTTTACTCGATCAAATATTGTGACTTATTAGCTGCCAGAAAATGATCTACATCACATCTTAATTTTTTGGTGGTCCGCAAGCTAAAATAAGTTTTTTGCCAAACACATCAAAGTAGTTTATAATCCTTTAACTGCTTGTAGAACATGCTCATAGTAGATTGTGCACTATGCTTCTTCTTATCTCCTATTTGGGTCGCCCTTCAGTCCATGGAAAGAAATTTTTTAAAATAACAACTTTAAATTTCATCAGTAAAATAGAATTGTTTACATGGCAAGAAGAATTATTTAGTTATTAGTCCCTCAAATATCCAATTCCATTTTGATTTGGACTCGTTGTTTGTTTTAGAGGGAGAATGAAAGCGCAGGACGTATTCTTGATTGATTGGGTTAAGAAAAGGGAAGGTAAGGTGAAGGGCTAGTAAATTGTGACCATTTTCTTATTGTTTTATCTTTCTCTGCCCTCTTCTCGGTCCGCTCTCCTCTCCCTTTCCCTTCCATGCTCAGACCCATACAAAACTATGCCCATGGGTTTTCTCAATATTTGAATTGCCGAAGATTTAAAGAGGCCAGAATTTTTTGGTGGCACATTCTAGAATGGGTTTTCTCAATATTAGTTACTGAAATATTTCATATCTTGAATTAGCCCTTCTAACCTCTGGAACTGCAATCAGGTGCCCTAATTCCGAAGCCATTTCAAAATTAATTCCTCAAATCACAGAAGTTGCAGTTAATTTTGCATCCTCTCACGCGTTACTACATAGGAATAGATACATTTCTAATAGCTCCCCGTGCATTGGACTGTTGTACACGTTCTGTACTCGTGCTTGTACAAAGGGTACGGACTAGATTAGATAAAGGCCGGGCCCGCAGCTGGGTGAGCCTTATCTCAAGCCAGCACTGAAGCCTGGTGTGAGTTGTCCTTATCTTCGTTCAGAAATTCTTTACTTTGATGGCGTGATGTTTTGTCCAATAATAAATAATATGGGATACAGTACTCAGCAGAGTCCCAATTAAACAATGGCTTCCTCTTTCCTTTGACGAGATGTGTGATCATTCATTGATGGGCAATTTTGCAACATTTTAGCCCATGTTTTTCTTGAGGTCTCTTCTGTGGTTTTTCCCCATCTCTTATTTAGCAATTATGTACTTCGAAGAATACGGGCACGCCGTGGCCCAGGGCCCAGGGCCCAGGGGGGGCATACGCTGCGCGTCTTTGAATTACGTGCAAAATGTATTCGGATATTCTTCGCATAAAAAAAATGTAACATCATGAATAATCCTGCTTCATTCTATGATTTATCATTTCTCGTGCGTCGCGTGCGTTCTAATTTCGTTTCTCGATTTTCCCATCGAGAGCGATCACACGCGCGATCACACGCGCGGTTAAAGGAGACTTGCGCGTAAAAAAATATAGAAAGAAAAATGATTTAAGGATCTAAAATATGAAATCAATGGAGGGGACATGTGAGGTGTCCCCTCCCTATTGCATAATGAGTTGGCATGACCAACTCATTATGCAATAGGAAGGGGACACCTCACATGTCCCATCCCTTGATTCTATATTTTGGGATCCCGTAGCAGCACTCATATAGAAAACGCTGAACAATTTTTTCCACTCGGAAATATACAAAATGCTGAGCAAAATAAATCTTCCAGCTAGACATTGAAAAACTAGTGACTTTTAATATTTGTCTTAAAACTTTTGCTTTTTTAAAAGTCATATATTTTAACCAATTATGTCAGTTTCCTATTCCCTTCGGATGGATGCTTTTGTACAAGATGTTTGCTATGCTATTTGTTGCATATTTTACCTTTTTGGATAAGATTTATTTTAGAAAAAAGATGGGAGAAAAAACATAGTACGTACATACAACTTAAACGTATTTTTTTTGCAAACAAATGTAATTTAATATGACACGAGAACGGAGGGAGAATGCGTAATTTTATTGTTCTTCATTAATGCGACTGCGCGAGTGTTGTGTACCTTAATTAAATTACATAGCTAGTCTCATATTATTGAGCAGTAAAGATGGTACATATCTTATTAATCAAACACTTGAAATATTATCAAGTGGAAAATAAATATAGAGTCCTTAATAATTGACCGATAGGGACAAAGACCTAGAGAGTCCATGAAAAGGACTCAGCAACCTTACATCCAACAGAGGACGAAGACAACGAATTTGACCCTTGCGAACTAAAATTGAGAGCATGTAATTAAATAAAGTTTGAAACTTTCAAATAAACGAATGAGGTGGGCCAAATCCTATAAAGACTTCGAAGTCTGAACAATTTTCTTGCAATTGAATTTCTCTGACACCCTTGAATGATTGCAATTTGGGCGGCCACGAGAAATTTGTTTGAGCCTGCTTAATTTACTGCACATTATGGGAAAGCAAACTACAAAGTGTTGTGGATGAAAATTAAATATAATAATGGATAAAAATCGAAGAATATTGTACAATAGATTATCGAGCAGAGTTTGTGACAACAGTAGTACTCCTACCATATTTGAAATTCCTATTAATTTGTAATGCTTCGGGGATATTTTATGTATATATAAATATAAAATGTCGAAAAGATATATATTGAGCTCATTTTATATTGCTAGGCTGAATGTGTAGATGTTTCAATTTAAGTCAAAATTATCGCTGAGAAAATAATAGCTGATGTATGCATAAAGCTCTAGAAGAATTTTTGGATGATGTTCTGTAAAAGACAAAACTCGAAGACTTATAAACTGGTGCTAGCAAATTTATAATAACCAATTGTTTTAAATAAATCTTATATTACAAAATAAATTATTTTTTATTTACGTATATCTAAATTGGCTGCCAGTTTCAACGTAAATGGCAAACATTCACACTACTTTGGGTAAACACTCCAATATTGACTCCACAAGAAAAAAAAATAATACTATCATATGGCATCAATCATTCGAAAAAGACTTAGCTTAGACCGTAGCCATATAATTATTAGAGAGAGGATTGGAGCATGATGATACTTATGGCCATCAAATTAAGTTAGTTTAGTTGGCCGACGTGGGGCCGAACATATTAACACCACCGAAACTTGTATAGTTGTATTAACAGGAGAGACAAATGAAGACGGTTTGTGAGGAGATATCTGAGTTGGTTAATAAAATTCGATCGATGGAAGTAGACTTTAAAGATATTTATTCTTGAGATTTTATCTTTAAATGGAATAATTTTAATTGTGGTAGCCAGCTATCCAAATTAGGAATATGAAAATAAAATAAAATAAAAAAAATAAAAATAAATGAGTATTATTTACAAGCTTCCCTAAGATTCTTAATTACGTAATATCTTCTTCCAGCTATAAACTAGCATGAGAATATGCATTCCTCTTAGTGCCGAACAAGATAGTTGTAGACAGCTTAACCTAGTCTTTTGACAAAACCACACTATTTAAATTATGTTAAGTTGATAATTCAACAATTACATTATTTTTTTTTTAATTTTTAAACAGAGATTAATGTTATTTATACCCAGAACAGCTCACCCACTAGAAAATCAAGCTATGTTTAGGTATCGTTGTCACTTGTCAGTCTCCATGTTGGCAATTATGTCACAAAGTTTGGGACATCATATTGTCACTTTTGACACAGCTGTGAAAAGTAAAGCACTCCCCATATCATGTTGGCTGAATAATAAAGCAAACATCTTTGACAAAATCGAATGAAGACGCGCTGGCCTACTTTGGCTTGGTTTTTGTCAAGAGTCTAAAGAGTAGAACCTATGAATCTATGATATTTTAGTGAACATACAACAAAAAAGGAGACAACAAAATTAATGCACTTTCACTTACAATATAGTTATTAATAAAGTAGAACTTTGCTATAAGCACTTAAAATATGTGATCAACAGGGGGACATTTGACGTGTGACGTGTCCCTCTCCTATTGCATAATAAGCTGGTCATTATTAATGATGACCAGCTCATTATGTTATAGGAGGGGGACACCTTATATGTCCCCCTTGTTGGTCCCATATTTTGAATCATTGGAGAATTTTTTCAATAAAGTAAATGTAACATCCTTTCTCCTTCAATATTCAACTCCTATGCATCATTTAATTATAAAGTTGAACGATATATATATATATGACGTGTGAACAATCCTTATAGCTAGCAAGTCCATATATGCACGTTATGAACCGGCTCTAAAAACAATGAAAATAACTATGAACCTATAAACTCGACACGTATAATATTCGAGATGGTCCATGCATGGTGGCTCTTAAAGTTGGACCCCATGATTCCATGCATATTACATCATTGTGATACTTAGAATTGTCCAAATTATTATTGTGAGATACATGCACACATAATTTCCTAAAAATTTGAATCTTGAGATATGCTCTACATAATGCCATAAAAAGACTTTGGGATCGATGATTGGTGAAGTCTCTTCCTCCTCCTCCTCTAGAAATTGCTTGCTTGCATGATTGAGATAGGGCCAAGCTCATGCCTTTGCTTGATATAAATTTATTCAAACAAAAGATAAGTGATCGATGACAGTTGTAGTGGGGGGGAAGAAAAATCCTAGAATATAGCGCTGAGCATTGATATGGACAAGTATTAATTTTTTGTCTTGACGGAATATTGGAACATATTTGAGCTTGCCAGCTAGTGAGAGAAGGAATATGAAGTATTTTAGGCCTCGAAAGAGCCCAGCGTCATTATAGAATCAATTATAAAGGTACTAATTAACTAACTCCACACTTACACTAAACATTTTCTTAAAATTTATCTTTTCCTCTTTTATGGCTCTTATCAAAAGCCAATGTAATCCTTACCAACATCGAGGAATCCCTTGCGCGCGGCTATCAAATATTATTATAACTTGAGGTGCTTAATAAAAGGTAATGGTGTTGATACCAATTGATAATCATTGATCATTAGGCTGCGATTCACTTATTAGATGGCTATAATTAATTAACAATTTGGTAGAATGTGATTGCATGATTGAGCAATATGCTTCTTTTTTTCATTTTAAGTAAATTAAACGATGTGTACCGCATGAAATCGCAATTTGTTACAATAAAATAATCATAGTAATTCAAATGCCATTAGCATCGTATTTCTTATGTGTTGCATGCATTTCCTATATACTCCACCAGGGGCGGAGTTACATTGAGTCCAATGGGGTCCCAGGACCCAGTAAAATCTAAATATGTATCAGATATTACATATAAAAAACATAAGTGCAGCAATGGCCCAGTGGTTTAACACTCCAGGACCCCTGTAATCAGATATTACATATAAAAAACATAAGTGCAGCAATGGCCCAGTGGTTTAACACTCCAGGACCCCTGTAATCCACCAGAGTTCGAGTCTGCTGGGCTGCATATTTTCACGATTTTTTTGGACCCCATATGTGTTTTTAAATTATAGTTTGTCATTAAAATAATTTGTGCGTAAAATCTACATTATCAATAATTTTAGGACCCCATATGTTAAAAATCCTGGCTCCGCCACTGCTCCACTCGAAATTAAAGACCTTGGTTGCCAAAAGATATATACACTATCTAGATGCTTAAATAAAATACGAGCATCGATCCAATCCTTGTATATTGGTGATTTAGCTCATCATCACCTTTATCACTCACACGAACTACTTAATTAGCCAAAATAGAATTAATGATGCTTGAGTTACATGCATGGTACTAATAACTTGCTAGAATTTTCAGCGCTTCGTATTAGTACATGAAGCCCTTCTAAAAGAAGTGTGACCTAGATGGAAGGTATATGTGATTAATAATTACCAATATCATGAAGTTTTTTTTTGTTTGTTAATAAAACAATATGTGGTGAATGAGCACTCTTTACCTCTAAAGTGTTTTTTTTTTTTTTTTTTTTTTTGGGGGGGGGGGTCACC
Source organism: Asparagus officinalis (assembly GCF_001876935.1). Lineage (NCBI taxonomy): Eukaryota > Viridiplantae > Streptophyta > Magnoliopsida > Asparagales > Asparagaceae > Asparagus > Asparagus officinalis. Next base: position 5,682,706 of record NC_033796.1, read on the forward strand.
TCTTTAATTAAAAATGATAATACTGTCGACAATGATATAGTTAAAAAAAACTTGATTATTCACAGTAAAGCAACAAAGATGGAGAATGTAGTATTTGTGATACTAGTTTGTGTTCAGCTTCATTGAGCTGACATTGTAAATTCCATCAGGAGTCAACATTAGTGTAAGCAAATCTTGAGTGGATAATCATACTTAGCAGGGCGAAGTCACTTTAAATTTGCATAGTGGGCCATGGCCTAAGACTAATAAGAAAGCCCAAAGGCTGTACTTAATTCAAGTCAGATGACAACTGAAGTCATATATTTTAACCAAAACAATCGCATTAGTCTACTTAATACTGCGCCGTCCGTGTCCATTTTAAGAGAGGGATTGCTAATTTACGCATTTTAAGTTTCGGCCATAGATATGGGCATGAAACAATCCCTTAGAAATTATGGGCTTTGATCTGGGCCGAATAAAGTGCGAGGATGTCGGTTGATTTTCATACTGGTTGACGCGTTGGTATTGGGCTTAAATCTTGTACGGAATGCATCAGCTTGTTATCGGGTCCTGATTATCAATATTGATTCTTTAAACCTTCCATAGTTTTAAAAATAATCCCCTCAATAAATATATAATCTTTTTTCTTCAAAAATAATCTCTGCATCCAACTTTATCAAATATTGTTAATTGAGTAAATGAGCAGATATATATAAAAAATAATTATAAAAACGTGAGCAATGTCCTGCTTGCATCCAAAGGGTCCCGTACCAATCCATAATCTGCTAAATCACGGTCAGTACCGCAATCAACCCCAATGAATTGGCGTGAAAACTTGATAGCTGGAAAGAAAATAGAAATCATTTATATACGAATCTAACTTGTACGGACACTTCTTAGCCATTATTTCATTCAACAATTTTCACCTATATATACTTACAGCCCAACTTCTCTTTTGTAAAATTTCCATATCTGTTGCATTCACTCCGACATTGCTGGCCAAGTTTTAATTAATGCCTTATCAGTGACTCAGCTCCAATAATCCTTTCTATTTTTGTTGTTTAGCTGCAGAGCAACTATCAATATGCTCTAATCTTTTCTTTCTTCCCATTAATTATCCTTTGCAATTACACTCGCCTCTCCTTTTACCATATTATTATTTCTCATTATCATTGTTAATTCTCTTTTTTAATTCCCCCTCAAACTGAGATGTGGGAAAAAGAATCCCTCTTAAATCTCTCATCTTTAATTCACTGTGTGCTGGAGATAAAAATCAAGAGCCACCCCCCCCCATAATTTCTCTCTTTTTAATTTCCTCTTTAATTCCTTCCCTCAAAACACAATTGAGAGCTGGAGAAAAAACAAAGCCGCCGCTGGAAAGAGAGAACGCGTGAAGAAGAGAGAGAGAAGCCGCCACTGTTGGATCTAAGCACGAGAAGAAGCAAACGGGGTTTGAGGCCCACAACCTCCAGAGTCCCGGCCCATCCCCGGTGACCCGGTCCATGGAGGAGAAGACCTACATCCCCCAGTTCGTCTCAGCCGACCCATACCGCGACAACCCCAACCTCGACCAAATGCGCCGCATAAAGCTTCAATACCTCGTCCAACTCCTCCAGTGCGCAAATCGAACGAATCCAAATTTCATGCAGAACTAGGCGTCCAGATGTGCCGGTTCAGTGGATTGGGCCAGGTTTAATTCTGAACCCGGGTCTTTAGGGCCCGTTTAGATGAGTATTTTGCCCCGAAAATTGGGAGGAAAGCTGTCAAAATGGTAGTTTTTTGGCAGCTTTCCCCCCAAATCGCCTTTTGAAGAGTCAATTTTGGGGGAAAGCTGTCAAAAAGTTACCATTTTAACAGCTTTCCTCCTGATTTTCGGGGCAAAATACCCCATCCAAACAGGCCCTTACCCGACTTGGGCACCATTTCGGCTAGAGTCGACCGGGTCCCAATAAACCCTAAACTGATCGGCCAGGGCCCAGGTTAGTCCGGTGTGGGCCCTACGCCCCTCTTCCACATCATTATCAATTGCAGTACGTGCGAGAATTAATACGACTCCTGTCTAAGAATGCATACTGAGCCAGTTTAGAATTAAACCAGGAGGGGGTGATGTTCTGACAAAGAATGGATTTTAGGCCTCTTTTCGGGCTTTAATAAAATGGTAGTCCCGTTTTGCGAGACGAAATAAATATATAAATAAATAAAATTGTAAATTGGGACAGAAGGCCAATTTCAAAACGGTTCCCAAGCGCGCCCTGGACCACTGGTATGAAGCGAGAACGATCAAATCAACAAACTACGGCCCAATTCTTATAACGGGCCCATTCCTCCTCCACTTGATCGATAGCCCTTTACCTTTATGGGCCAGGTCCAAGTATTCCTCCTCGAAAACGTTCTCTCCCCATTCTCTTCCCCTTCGTTCCTCTCTCCGACTCCCCCAAAAAAGATGTCCTCATACTCGAATCCCGTCACCGCCTCCTCCGCCGCCGGCGCCGCCACCAGCTGTCATCCTGCGAGGCCCACACGGTCAACACCCGCCTCACCTCTCCTCCGTCTCTCCCCCGCGTACGCCCGATCCGGTACCCGGCCGTCAACGCCCAACCCAACCTCCTCCATCATCCTCTCTCCGGTCCCACAACCCTCTCTGTCCCACCCTCTCCCTCCTCTTTCTCGTGTGCCCCCACCAAGCAGATCTCGTCCCCGACGACAGTCGCGCGCCTTCCATTCCTCCGCCGCTGGACGCCACTTCCTCGGCTTCGTCGCCGCCTCTCCTCCTCCGTCGCGGCCTCAAGATCTCGTCTCCTCCCCCTGGGCCCCACCGTCACCTCCCTCCTCTCTCTCCTCGAAACCCTAATCCCAATCGCAGACGAAATCCCTCCTCTTCCTCATTCTGCTCGCTACGGGAACCCAGCGTTTCGTCTCTGGCACGAAAAGCTCGAATCCTCGGCCGGTTCTCTACTCCTCCCTCTCCTCCAACAGAATCAAGAGCTCGTTGACGCCGGCGCCGTTATCGAGCTTGTGCCCTACCTTCTCGATTCCTTCGGAAACCCTAGTCGAATCGATTATGGGACTGGTCATGAGACCAATTTTGCTGCTTTCCTCTTCTGCCTCGCTCGCCTCGATCTCATCAAAGAACAGGACTACCCTGCTATCGTTCTTCGTGTGTTCGTCAAGTACGTTGATTTGATGAGGAAGCTCCAGCTTCAGTATTGTCTCGAGCCTGCAGGGTCTCATGGAGTTTGGGGATTGGATGACTACCATTTCTTGCCGTTTATATTTGGGTCTGCGCAGTTGATTGATCATAAGTATATGAAGCCGAAATCGATTCATAATGAGGATGTATTGGAGAACTTTGAGAAGGAGTACATGTACTTGGCGGCGGTGGCTTTTGTGAAGAAGGTGAAGAAGGGGGTTTTTGCGGAGCACTCGCCGATGCTCGATGATATTAGTGGGGTGCCGAATTGGGCAAAGGTGAATAGTGGGTTGTTGAAGATGTATAAGGCGGAGGTGCTCGAGAAGGTGCCCATCATGCAGCATTTTCTGTTTGGATCGATTATTAAGTGGTATGGTTTTTCTCCCCTTTAATTTTGATGGTTTTTGGTTAAAGTTTGGAATATAATTATGAAATTGATTGATTGAATATGCTTAGATAATCATAAATGTTATGATAATTGAGATGCATTTCTGTTTAACCGCGTCCATTAAAATCTTTTAGTGTTAGACTATTGCTATTTCATTCAATTGTATCATGTCACGTCATTGTTAGTTTAGGGTTATGAAGTGTAATGTGTTTAAGATCATTGAAACATCTTAAAATTTCATCTTGCAAAAAATACACTTGAATTGAGAACCACTTGGAAACCCTTGAATTGAGAATAGCACCCTCACTGAAACTTATCTTTGGTATTTCTTTACTAGTCTGTTCAAGCCTCATCCAAGAGCAAAATTCCCTTCCTTATCCGTAACTTTTTGAACCATTCAGTGTTTTCAAAGGCGTGTCTCACTGCGCCTCATGCGCCTTGAGATGCGGGGTGGTGGCGAAGTGCCTCACATCTGATGCGTTTTTTGCGCCTCGCATACATCCTGACTTTGCGCAGGGTGCATGTAGTACATACCCTTATATAGTTTTGTTTGTTTAACATTTCAATGGAGTCTTTATACTTGATAGTGTTTATAGAAATCCTAACCATGAAACACTACTTAGATTCAATCACTTAATATTAACAAAATACTGTACACATTGTACTGTAATAAACTAACATATGTAAATAAAATTGTCATTAACTCAACAAGTTGATGACTTAATATAAATTATCAAGGGGAAAGCTTTTGGTATCCACTTAGGTGCCGTTTTGGGTTTATTGGCTCTTTTGGGTCTGCATTTTTGTATCGTTTTTGCTTTTGGGTGGGCTTTTCTAGTGTAAATCGGCTAAGGGACAAAATACTTAAGCGTTCACTTAAGCAGGGGTATTTTTACCGCTTTTTTACAATACAGATTGTAACATAGACCTAACATTAGGTTAGGTTAGAGGAAACACCCTTACCGCTTTGGGTATTTCACCTGTTGGCGATTGTTTTTTTACTATTGAGAACCCTTCGCATAGTTCGAAAAACTATGAAACTCTTCTCTTGTCGGTATTTTTAGTGTCATTAGATTCTGGGTTAGTTCTGATGTGTACACTAGTGGCAAATGACAAGATTCTCGAGGACTCGCAAACGCGAGCTATCTTTAAGACAATTTAATTTTGAGGCTGTCTTTTTCTTGTAGTAACTTGTAAACAAAAGAATAATCAAGATCTCAGAATTTTTCATTAAACCATCTATTATAAAAAAATATTATTGTGTACGAACAATGCTTGTTTCTAGACGATGCTTCATTTGATTCACTAGCTTTCATGGATTATCTCGCAAAAATAACAAAAGATCTCAAAACTTAGAGAGTTAGCCTTTACAATAAGAGATTGGTGATAACAATAACTAGCTTTATTAATGAACTTTGTGTGTGTATTTCGAATAGCATAAGGACTATTCGTTGATATAAATTTTTCCGGAATATATTTGAAAAACTACTAGAAGATCAAGTTCTATTTATAGAGAAAGTATCTTATACTGGATCAGTTTAGCAATATGTGGGCCATGCCATCTATAAGTATGGCCTTTAGCGCGCATGTAATTAATGTCGTCAATGTTCTACAATATTTATTATTATCATTCAAAATCTTAAAATTTTAGTTTGAGAGATTTATCCATCTGTGAGTACTTTGGAAACTCATTGGTCAACAACTCTCTCATAGTACAGTTTCAAAACCTCGAATGATAATATGAGGTAATAGTCTAAATAAGGAAGGCACAGAGAGGTCATGTGTCATGCCTGATCCCATTGGCACGGTATAAGTCGTGGGACCCACTGAGTGTAGCGTGTTGTTTGGCTCATACTCTTGCGTAAATTAACCAAGGTTTTAAATATCGGATGTCGGGTTCATGTCGGACGGCTGAAATCCATGTCGGATAGCGGAAATCGGGGATATATCGGGGGACATGGACTAAATATCGGATTACCATATCGGGTGGACGCATATGTATAATATCATATCCTAAATATAATCTAAGCATTCCTAAATTGAATATGTGATCTTTTTTAGTGATTTTAGTAAAATTCTTATTCTGTAAGTAAAATTCACTCAATTTTGAATAAAAAAATAATAATTCATAGTATAAAAATTTCTGATTGTAAGTTTAATTTTTGGATGGACTTAACAAGTAACAATATAAAATTATCGTTCGAACTATATAAAGAAGTGATTGTACAACTAATTTATTTTTAGGTCAAGTAACAATATAAAATTATCGTTCGAACTATATAAAGAAGTGATTGTACAACTAATTTATTTTTAGGTGTATGTATGATGTATATAAAAATATTGTTGAACTATATAAAGAAGTGATTGTACAACTAATTTATTTTTAGGTGTATGTATGATGTATATAAAAATATTGTTGGGTGATCAAGTAAAAATAAGAATATTAATATAAAAACAATAGTTTAATTTTTTAATGAAGTAAAACTTATTAAATACAAGTAGATTCACAAGTTTGAATGTTAATTTTCATTACTTTCATCTTGAGCATATAAAAATACAAGTCTACCTTGCAAAACAAGAATTAAAAATTACAAGTATACATTTACAAGTTAGAACTATACCCAAAATATTACAACCATTCCTCAAAATATTACATGTATATTGCTGAAATGGAAGACAAATATTACAAGTATACAATATATTACAACTCTAGCCCAAATTTTTATTTACAATTTACAAATGCTATCCATATAAATAGTACAACTCTAGGGCAAGCCACACTTCTCCCCTTTTATCCGCCGCCTCCTCAAAGATCGGCTCCTCTCCTCCAGATCTGGCGATTTCACTGTTCTCCATCGAATCTCGTCGTCGACTCCTCGCCTCAAAGCTCGTCGTCCCTCCAATCTCGTCGTCGACTCGTCCCTGGAAGCTCGTCGTTGACTCGTCCCTTGAAGCGGCTGATGGCGGTCTGAATGAGAGACCGAAGGGCTACGATGACGGCGATGTCAGGCGACGACTACGGGTGGATGACGACGGCGGAGAGCGGCGTCGGAGTGGCCTCGATGGGAGTGATGAGGCCAGAGCTCGTGATGAAGGATGACGACGGCGGAGAGCGGCGTCGGAGTGGCCTCGATGGGAGTGATGAGGCCAGAGCTCGTGATGAAGTCGATCGTGCCCGTCGTAACTCAGTAAGTCAAAAATCGGCCGATATCCGACTTAAAATAGAGCGATTCGTGTCGCTCGACCCTTCAATCCGCTATGTCGGCCGACATGTCCGACATGTCGGCCGACATTTAAAACACTGAAATTAACTAGGCGATGCTACACATGAGTCTTGGATTTATCTATTTAAGCCACTTACTATCACACATCCACTAATGTGGGACTAAAGTTCACTAAGGGGCATCACAATCACCTCACCGTATATAAGCGACGTCATCGTCGCAGCAAGACAATTGGCCTATCCTAGAATCACCAGGTGATGATGATTCTAGAGGTGGCTCCTATAGATTGTAGAGGTGGCTTCCACCTTGTTCACATAGTGTAGCACTTAGTCCTATATAGTACTACTCCACACTTACATGCTGGCAAACTGTTTTGATACCACTTGTCACGCCCTAGGCCCATGACTTACATTGTGCCAATGGGCCGTGGGCTAGGGGCGTGACAACATGTGCAATAAAAGTCACTATCATAGGCAATAGTGCCCATGGATTGCTAAAATAAGCGGGTACAAGATTGTACCTAGATAAATAGAACTTCACTTGCTAACTGTTTTTTTGAATAATAGTTCAGCACAAGTTTAAACAATCGCTAGATGTAGTTCTCGTCCTGGTCGGGGTAAACATATTTTCACAGTCCATTGAAAAATCTGTGTTTGCTAGAGGTGATCCATGACAGTTGTGATTCAAGCGAAGCAACCTCCGTACAGAAAGGGGCATTGTTTGAATGCAACAAGATTTTTCATAATAGCTATAAATATGAAGGAATGAAGGGAATGGAAATTTCTGGAATCTTGACATTTCTTCCTTTACAGGTGACATACAAAAAGCAAAACAATGTTTCCTTTACAAACTTGAACTCTGTGTCTTGGAGATAAGCATCATTTGGAATGCTTGAGAAATTTTACCGGTCTTCGCTGACGGTTGCATATGGACTAGCCTAGGATTCCGTATCATTAAGTAATCGACAAGAGAATAATGTCATTATTTTCAAACCATTGCGGAGATTCTCGACTTTAGTTGAAATTGCTGAAATGCCAGTAGAATGGGAGGAAAGCATATTAAGCAAGAAGAACAGCCAAAGGGAACGAGTCAAAGAGATGAGTTTTTCAATCCTCACGTTTTTTGGTGAGGCAAGTGAGGCCACTTGGAATAGTGATTGGTAGAGTTAAAGGAGCTGTCAATTTTGAGCTTCCTACAATTTGAATTTGTGATAATGTGTAATTGTCTGCTTCGATTAATGTTTATCACAGGAGAAATACTCAAGTGCAAGTTCCATTAGTCTTGATTTCTTATTGAAGTTCTTTGATGTTGACTTTTTGCTGGTTTGAATAATTCCTCAATGATGAAAATTTGATTTTGGTTCCCTACTAGCAGAAATGTCTGCATGCAACAGATGTTGCTTAGTTTTATTTCACTCACTTGGGTTTGCCTAATATTGACTTCTGGAGTGGGGACCTATTAAACTTTTATGCAGTATTGTCCTGACCTGACAAATATGAATATTAGGCTGGGATTTAATGAGACCTCCAACTGAAGGTCAGGTCAGCTCTGCTTAAATAAAAAATACATAAAAAAAAGAATTATGGTTTGAACATAGAGGATGTGGTTCTGACATGCAGTTTAAAATGAGGTTGTCATACCAAATTTGCTCCAACCACCAACACTGCCAGAAAAAAATTAATAGGGGAAAATATGAAAAGGATAAAAGATGAATGGAGGGAAATCTAGAATCAAAGATCGCTGAGACATGAAATGGTAAGGAGAGCTGTCAAGAAGTTTTAGTTCAGTGATATCATTTGATTTGCGATGATAATGTTGTACTGGTG
>NC_033796.1:5691322-5696809 GCF_001876935.1 Asparagus officinalis
CCTTGACAACGTGCCATGGGAGATTTTCTTTCTACCAAATAGTTGATACAAGGATGAAGCGTAGGTAAATAAATTTCATATACTTTATTTCTTTACTTTAGAAGTAAGGTTTTTGCAGTGTAAATATTGAAATTTATGACATGGTAAGTAAGACATCACATGTATTCAACATAGTAAAGTGGGAAAATATTTCAAACTCAAGGATTTGTAGTTGCTATATAGATTCAACTTGCAAACAGTTTTTGGACGAAAACATAGCATCATTGTGCTTTTCACACAGGTACAACCCAATTGAATAGCATGTGAGTCACGACATAGCAGAACGGCATATCTTTATGCATTGTCATCTGTAAGCAGTGAATAGGGACAAAGTCTGTTGATTCAAATTTTGCCATCTTAAATCTGGGCAAGTACTTAATTCAATTCAGTTTCTGAACTAATAATTAATATTTTTGCTCTACTGTTTGGGGAAGCACTCAAGCACAGCAGAAGGTTTAAGTTTGTTTCTTAACTGCAATATGGACAAGTTTCCAATTTCTCCTAAACAAAGGTTTTTGTATGCCTTTTCTGATCATTTCACATGAAAGCAAACAGACACTTAAGAACAGTTATCTGGAGAAGGAAACTCTTGGGTTCTTGTTCAAGGATCTGAACTAAAAGCGTGACAATTCATTTGTCAAAATGTGTACTATTTTCTAAGCTTTCGTAGTCTTGGGAATTTCGTTTCACTTTGGTATACCCAGCAGCTTCATGATTTTGGCTAGAGCACCTGTTGGCTATTGTAGGTAGAGTTTGTTTACCTTCTACTATTAGAAGTTTTTGACTCTTGATGGCTGATGTCTTCATTGTGCCACTATAGCTGCACTTATCTTGACCATCATGATCTTAGGGATTAGTACTAAGCATACAGCATTTCAAAAAGTATTTTTATTGAATCAAAGAACTGACATAGTTTGGTTTTATTTTTGTACTGTGCAAAAAAAAAAAAAAGAAATGTTTTTGACTGTTTATGGACCACATATGCATGTACCATCCTACTCCAGCCCCATTAACTCGGTTTGTTTGTTTTATGCAGGGAGTGAAGTCATCTTCATCAGGTGTATTTTGTGGAGTTAAAGAGGCTGATGATTCAAGACAGCTGTTATGTTCTTGTACCTTTATACATTTCAGAGGATTGATCTGTATAGTGATTGGTATTGTTATACTTCCATACCAATGACTAGCCTTTGGAGCTCCAGAATAGAATAGATTATGAATACTGTTACCTAGTTAACCGATCCTTTTTGTGATCAGAGGTTTTGCTTTGTTCCCCTTGCTTTGTAATGCCATTACATGAAACCTATGCATGCATATATTTGCACTGTGCTCTCTTTCGCATGAGATAGTTGACGCCTTTAAAGTGATGTTATTTTCCTCTTTAATACACCTTAATATCAGTTTGTTCTTGGAAAAAAGAAATCCGCCCTCTAAAAGAAAATCATACGGCGAAGGAGACAGAGGGTAAAGACATTTGGTCTGGCATAAGTCTTGATGCTCGCGCGTTACCGTAAGTTATCAACGCATATCGTGCTAATTATAACCGTATTGATGGGCAGTTTGACTAGACTAAGTTTGACTAGACTAATAGCTAATAGTGATATGTGCATCATCGCTCTCCTATCTTCTTAATATGATTGCCTACACACAGGGCTTCTATAAAAAAAAATTCCCCCACTTCTATTTGTTATATTTTCAACCAATATCCTCTTAATGAGATCAAGGGGGGTGGGGGGTGAACTTGCCTGGTGGTAGATGGGCGCATTTATTTTCCTGATGCCTACGGCTGATTCAAACTTTTGAGCCATCAACAGATGGTGCTTGCTTTCACTCAAAGAAATAAATGGTTGGTGAAATGAGCTTCCAAGGTCAGAACGCCTGGTGGATGCTTTCTGAGGCTCCTCCACCTGCCAGTGTTATAATGGTGAAAAGTAATGGTGCTGATGGTAGAAGAAACCCAAGCATCCCAAATAAATGCTCTCTCTCTCTCTCTCTCTCTCTCTCTCTCATCTCTCTCTGTTTCTTTTTCAGTATATTCAATAATGACAATCTGTGGTGGGGGTTCACGATTGCAGGGTTAGCTGATGCCCAGGGTTTCAGCATTTTGATGCGTCTCATCTCTTTCTCAATTAATTTGGTTTATTGAATGAATCATTGTCTTTAGCTTTGCGTTAAAAAAAGTCCTTTACATTCAAGCGAAGACCTGAAATTATTTGATTTTCCACGCTGAAGGTTTAACGCATGGTTAGGATGATGAGCTGGTTTGACTTATCTCATCCCTCCAACGTATCAAACTCTTTCTAGCTCCTTGAGAAACCTTGTATATTTATGAACTCTCCATTAAACATAGTCCGTAAAGCGAAAATGTAGGTAGAAAATTTATTAGTCTCTCTTCAACAACCTGAGATCTCCTGTGTTGGATATTAAAAGCGAAAAAAATTTAGGTGGAAAAATTTATGAGTCTCTCTCCAACAACCTCTCGATCGAGCACTCTTCTTGTAAACTCTCGAGCACTTCAGATGTGCTTACGTTCTGATGACTTCATGTACGTGCATCAGTAGTACACATACAACACAACGCTGAAATTGAGGAGTCTGGAGGTCGAGGATAATAAGCTGCAAATGGATGATAATCTGTACCAGTATATGTCGATGCTTTATCGGAGGGCGACAGTAAGAGAGGAAATCAACTGAAGCTTGGTTTTTAAGCGTTGGAAGCTTTGGCGTCTTTCGTTTTGGTTGAGAGGAGAATACAAATCATGGTTGGATTAAATCTAGTTTCTTTATAAACCAACCACATATTAGATGTATATAGTGATCATGTTGAAATAGATGGAATGGTCTGACACTAGAACAATTTTTTTTTGGGTTTTTCTCTGATTAATAGAGGAGCAGTGCAAGCCAACAGCAGTGGTGTATTTGATGGGTGAGAGGACGTTCCAAGTGAGAGCACGCTTGCAGTAAAGATCGAACAGGGCAGTGATGAGTCTTTGCACAGCCCATGTCCTCCTTTATTTCCACATGCATCAGAATTCTCTACGCCAGAGATTTGGGTACCCACATCCACATAATTAATGGCCTATCACACTTTTCTAGTTTGTGTGGTTGTATTTATAATGAATTGCCCACTTTCAAAGGATTTTGATGTTGCTCTTTAGAACTATATATTTTAAATTTTAGTAGCTAGAAAGATTTCAGGCTTAAATCAGGGTGGGGGGGCATGAAGAAAAATTTAGTGTTAAACCCTTGCCTTATTATCGTCTTGAACATACTACTCGTCTAGTTTTGCAGATAGACCCCAGAATGATTTTATTTATTTATTTATGACCCTTTTGCACTCGAAGAAGGGTCCAATTTTCTCCGACTCCTTTCGTATTTTTCCTGTGAATAGCAATTAAATGGACTCTTCTTTTCGTATTTTCTTGTAGGGTGGCTAATTTAGGTAAATAGGATCATAAATGAAAGGATCAATATCCACGCAAAATGTCTTTGTTGTTGCAGGTATGGGGAGCTTGACCTAAATATACTACGTGCAAACGTCTTCGTTCTTCGCAAAATTCGCTTTTCCACGCAAATATTTGGGAGTTGATTTTACACAAAATTAAGTTGTCAAGGCTTATGAAGACTTTATAATGTTTTCGTTCCGTAGATCACAACGTACCCAATAGTATCTGTAGAATTTAGTTGGAGGACGGCAATGAATCAGACGGAGGACACCTCTGAAAGATGGAAAGAAAAAAGTTACTGAACTTCCCGTCCCTTTCCCTTCCCCAGTTTGGACCTCGCTTCATTCTTAAAAATGATAAATAATGTGCCCTCTGATTCTTTGCACGTAGAGATTGAAAGTTGAGTAAGAGCAAGTCCAGCAAGCTCCCAGTTGGGAGTCCTAGTCAGCAAGCTCTCAAGAGCTCTTAAACATTTTAGTATAAAAAATTATAAAAATAAGTCTTGGGAGCATCTCCTTATTTTATGGAGCTCCAACAAGCTCCTAGTTAGGAGCTCTAACAATATCAAAAACCCCTCTTCTATCAAAAAACCTATCAAAAAAACCTCTCTTCTATCAAAAAACCTCTCTTCTATTGCAAAGATAAAAAAACAAGGAGTTTTTTGTAAAAAAAAAATGTTTTTTAATTGCTTGAGAGCTCCCAAGCGCTCCACAAATTTGTGGAGCCGCTTGGGAGCTCCGTGGCACAAAACCCTAGGTTTTGTGCCACGGAAGCTCTCAGAGCTCCCTTGGGAGCTTGCTGGAGCAAGTCCAGCAAGCTCCCACCGCCACCTCAGCCTTAGGAGGTGGGGTGGGAGCTTGCTGGACTTGCTCTAAGAGCTTGTTTGGATTTGCAATTTTGCACCCAGTGAAGAGAAGTTATGGGAACATAGGATGAGTTAAGTAAAAAGAAGGTAATTATGGAATATGTAAAACTTGTTTGGGAAGTTAGTAATAAGAGAAATCAAAGGGAACTTAGTTCACATCGTTTGGAAAGTTTAATAGAATGAAGAGAAGTGAAGGGAATATATGTAAATTTACATAAACAACCTTGCATTTTGTTAAATTGTTTTATTGTTAGAAGTAAGATAGAGGGTAAAATGGTCTCTCCATAATTATTTTTTGATTAGAAGTTCTATTACCTTCTCTTCACCCTAGTTACGCCTCAAATTTGGGGTAACAAAAACTTGATTTTTTCTCCCCTTCTTTATCTTCTCTTCTCCCCCGTTATCTAGTATAAAGTGATTCCAAAATGAAGATGAATATTCCCCTAACTTCCCTTATCTCTTATTATCCCCAATCCAAACAAACCCTAAAGTAAATTTGAAGGGTAATTAGAGCTTTTTTTTAGTTCGTGCTTTACGTAGTAGCTCTTCATTTTGTAAATTCAGTGCTCTTGAGTTCTAAACTAAGTTGCATAGATGCTTATATGACCATTAAATATGATACTAAGTGTAGCGGTTATTATCAATTTTCCAGCCCTGATGCGCTATTGTGGCTGTTAGGAGACGATTCATAGCAGGTTAGCCCCGTGTTTGAATTCTCTACTAGGTAAAAAAATCATCATGTTAACGCCAGCTACGAAGTTTCAATGGGTTTATTAGTCTCATTCATGATAAAGTGCACGCTATACTATGCTATAGTACGCTGTTGCGATCTGGCATGGGCTCATGTCAAGTTTATTGGGCTTAGGCTTCAGTGAGCTGAAAAAAATAAAAAAATAAAAATCAAAGATAGCAGGTACCGATCATTTGATTGCAGTACTGTGCTTGACATGAGTTTAAATCTACTTCCTTAAAAAGATTGTAGGTAGCTGGTAGCTACAATCTACGGATTGTCGAAATAATTTAGGTCGGTTATTTTATCTGTATGTAAATATTTTAAAAGAACCGCATCGCATGGTTCTATTTAATTTGTTCGAACTATTATTTCTTCATGAACCGACTATATAATAGGGTAATAATTAAA
>NC_033796.1:5696819-5818140 GCF_001876935.1 Asparagus officinalis
GCTCTTTAAGTTTGACAATTTATTATGAAATTTCCAAACGTACACTTTTTTTTTCTCTCATTACGTACAACACCCTAACAATTGTAGAAACTATTAAAATTCATCTAGGTTCTAGTTGTTTCTTTAAAATATACCTCTCGATGAAGCTGCTTTTCTTTCTCCGACTATCATTTTCTCTCTCCCCCCATCAAACCTAAGTGACAATTACCATTAATTAAAAGAGCAATATAATATCTTCAACGCTTTTATTTTAGTCTCTATTTGGTATTACTTTTAGTTTCTAATCAATGTGCCGCCTTTAGGAGAAAGAAAAAATATCGTAAGAGAATGAAGAAGAGGATACTTTGAAATATAAATAATTTTGCGCTGTTTGCGCTGGTTTTTTTTAACAGCATGATATATATTTGAAAATATTAATAGGTTTTGGGAATATAAATAACACTATCAAATTTCATAATAAAATTTTGAACCTGAAAATGTTTCATATTAACTATCCTATACAATATCTCTGATAACTACGATAATTTATGTTGGCAACAAGATCTTTCCGCTTTTCATTTTGTTTCTAATAAACAATTGAGACATTTGAGTAATGAGATAGTGAACTTAGATAGCCTGGAGTTCTCCGGACGGACTTAATTAGAATCCAAAACTTAGATAGCCTGCAGAGACAAAGAGCTATCATAACTCTACATTTTATATTATATATATGCCGCATTCATAATAGGGAAAAATGCTTCCAGCCCCCAAAAGCCAAGTGAACATGCTTCCCACCCCCAGGACTTGGTCAATGGGTGTTTTACCCCTAAAAATAAAGAATCTGTTCTCTGAGCCCCCAAAACACAAAACCCAAGACATTAAAACATGTGAAGACCATAATACCCTTCTCTCTCTCTTTCTTTTTTTATTAAAATATGATGGAGGATTATTTTATTATTTTTGTTTTTTCTCTCTCTTTATCATGATGTACCAAGAGGATAGTTGAAATGATTGATGATGATTATTTTATTATTTTCGTTTTTTATTATTTTGGTTGTTTGTATTGGGAGGTTGTTAAAGTTACGGGTTGATTGTTAAGGTTACGGGTTGGTTGTTAAGGTTAAGGGTTTGTTGTTAAGGTTATGAATCCTCTCTCTCTCTCTTTCTTTTTTTATTAAAATATGATGGGGATTATTTTATTATTTTTGTTTTCTCTCTCTCTTTATCATGATGTACCAAGAGGATAGTTGAAATGATTGATGAGGATTATTTTATTATTTTCGTTTTTTATTATTTTGGTTGTTTGTATTGGGAGGTTGTTAAAGTTACGGGTTGATTGTTAAGGTTACGGGTTGGTTGTTAAGGTTAAGGGTTTGTTGTTAAGGTTGTGGATTTGTTGTTAAGGTTGTGGATTTGATTGTTAAGGTTACGGGTTGGTTGTTAAGGTTAAGGGTTTGTTGTTAAGGTTGTGAATCCTCTCTCTCTCTTTCTTTTTTTATTAAAATATGATGGGGATTATTTTATTATTTTTGTTTTCTCTCTCTCTTTATCATGATGTACCAAGAGGATAGTTGAAATGATTGATGAGGATTATTTTATTATTTTTATTTTTTATTATTTTGGTTGTTTGTATTGGGAGGTTGTTAAAGTTACGGGTTGATTGTTAAGGTTACGGGTTGGTTGTTAAGGTTAAGGGTTTGTTGTTAAGGTTATGAATCCTCTCTCTCTCTCTTTCTTTTTTTATTAAAATATGATGGGGATTATTTTATTATTTTTGTTTTCTCTCTCTCTTTATCATGATGTACCAAGAGGATAGTTGAAATGATTGATGATGATTATTTTATTATTTTTATTTTTTATTATTTTGGTTGTTTGTATTGGGAGGTTGTTAAAGTTACGGGTTGATTGTTAAGGTTACGGGTTGGTTGTTAAGGTTAAGGGTTTGTTGTTAAGGTTATGAATCCTCTCTCTCTCTCTTTCTTTTTTTATTAAAATATGATGGGGATTATTTTATTATTTTTGTTTTCTCTCTCTCTTTATCATGATGTACCAAGAGGATAGTTGAAATGATTGATGAGGATTATTTTATTATTTTCGTTTTTTATTATTTTGGTTGTTTGTATTGGGAGGTTGTTAAAGTTACGGGTTGATTGTTAAGGTTACGGGTTGGTTGTTAAGGTTAAGGGTTTGTTGTTAAGGTTATGAATCCTCTCTCTCTCTCTTTCTTTTTTTATTAAAATATGATGGGGATTATTTTATTATTTTTGTTTTCTCTCTCTCTTTATCATGATGTACCAAGAGGATAGTTGAAATGATTGATGATTTAATGTCTTGGGTTTTGTGTTTTGGGGGCTCAGAGAACAAAATCTTTATTTTTAGGGGTAAAACACCTATTGACCAAGTCTTGGGGGTGGGAAACACGTTCACTTGGCTTTTGGGAGCTGGAAGCATTTTTCCCTTCATAATATTACATTACATCCAACAATATACTCATTGCTCTCATATTATATATAAAATAATAAAAAAACAAAATTGTAAAGAGAATTGTTAATGGTCGGGATTAAACAGTCAATCGGATCCGGGATGGGATCGGTTCTGATTCAGAACTCGATCGGTTCCTCCTAGGTCCTCACCGGGACGAGGTAGAGGAGATTGATGAAGGTGCCACTTTCTTCTCTGACTTTATGTCTGGTTCTTGAATGAAGAACCCGTGAGAGGACAGTGACTGGTTCCCCGTGGTTCCTCCGACGGTCAAGTTAGTAAAACTCGAGTAGGGAAGGGGAAGACCAGGAACCGGTGTGGTTCTTGAGGTGGCAATGTGCCGTTACAGAGGATACATGTGTGTTCCTCTGGGTAGATGAAGAACTGTGTATTCTTTTTCATTTTTAGAGAGAGAGAGACCGCCTCAGAGAGAGAGCCCCCCTCGGTTAGGAGTCTACTTGTATATATCTCCGTCATGGGGATAAAATGGGTCACTTCTAGCCAAGCATAGGGAGATGGTGGTGAAGTGCAGGCTAAGAGCTGAGTCACCCCTCGCTTTACAGGTGACAGCTGGCGACTGGAGGGGAAGTCGCTTCGCCACGGGAGAGGGTGTCTCCGTATTTTTTCTAAAAGTGATTGAGAGCGTGACAAAAGGCACGCTGGCAAGCTGAGTCATCTCTCGCTTTATAGGTGTCGGGTGACGACTAGAGAGGAAATCACTTCGGTATGGGAGAGAGTGTCTCCGTATTTTTCAGGAAGTGATTGAGAACGTAGCAGAAGGTATGTGGGCAAGCTGACAAGTCATGGAGACCATCAGGCTAGAATCTGGATAAGGCTTGCCCGAGGTGGACTGGAATGCTGACATATACTCTGAGGGAGAGGCTCGAGGCGGAGGTTATTCCTCAACTTAGTTGACAACAGGGAATGTCCATCAAGTCTTCTTCATAAGTTGTCAAGTAAGTGGTCGAGTGTCCTTGGTGGATCGTCTTCGACAACAGGGTCGGCTGACCCCGCCTTTCGTATCGGCCTGAAAGAATGTTAATTTGATGAGTCGGCGGGGTCGAGGCCTCTGTTGGGCTTAGGCCACTAAGTTGGTTGAGGCCGGATTGCCAGGGCCATGATTGTATCATTTTACAAATACTCGTATCTTGGGTGAGTAAACACCATAACAATTGGGCATTTTTGCTTGGAGTCAACTTTTAGTCAGGTTTGAGTGAAATAAGATACGCTCTTATCAATACAAGCCTGCTTAGGACGAGAAACTGAGAAGTCTTCGTCTTATTGACATGGCTGACATCATCGGGCATCCTTTTACCAATCATAGCTTCGCTTTTCTTGGTTGACGTTGTTAAAGATCTGAACCGTCATTTGAAGAAACGAAGCGTCATGGACATAATGAAGGGCGTTCTGCTTTTCGAGTATTGGGACGTGGGGCATTAAATGAGGACGAGGCTTCGTGCTTCGAGTGAACCATTTCAGATTCTAAAGTGGATCTGACTTGGTTGTTTCGAAATCACCGTGACATTTGAAATCCTTCCACGCACTTCTTTGAAAACTTATAAATGACCTCTTGATGTCGAATGGATCGGTTCCTCCTGAGTCCAATTGACTGTTTGATCCCGACCATCAACAAGAATGAATAAATCGAGAAAGATCTTATAGCTAAAAACTATATCAGAAACATGAGACCTTAACAATTGGTACACTCATAAGCATCATTTATCACAATATTTAGAGTTTAAAATAATTAAAAAGTAAATTAAAATATAATCAAAAAATTAATTTAGGAAATATAACCAAATAATCGACCAAGCTAGGAATTATAAAAAGAGAGAACAAGCTAATCGACCAACCCGCGACACATACCGGCCGGCGTGAGTCGGATCCAAGTTGACCCAAACCTATGCGGGTCGTGGGCCAGACTAGGTTATGATCAGACCCGAGAATATGATTAACGTCTCGACTCCGCCCGGATCCAGGACCAACCCAGCCTGATAGGAACCCGAACAGGCCCGATCCAGGTCCAACCCAGCCCGATAGGAACCCAGACTGGCCCGATCACGGGTCGATCCCGATCCGGCTCGTGACCAGTCTGCCTATGAACAGGCTCACACGTGACATTTCCAAGTGGAAGCACCCCCGCTATGATCCACGGCGCATATTTGTATATTCCTTCTGAACAAAACATCACACAGCTGCAGACCCACAGAGTACGAATGGGGTCCACTCTTTCTTCAGAAATTGGGTGCGCATATGTGTGCCGTAAATTTGTCAGTACGAATTTATTTATTTAATTTTATTTAAATTTCTTGAAGAAAAACAAACAAAGAACAAATTGTCCCATCCCATCATCTTCATGTAGTGGTCTCGTGGTACCTTGATACAATTCAAAGATTAACATCACGTTATTCTAGTTCTACGCAATTAATAAAATAAATAAATGTAAAATACCTAAAACAAAAAAAAAAATCTCTAAATTTACACGTGGCTACAGGATTCTCAACAACCAAGCCCACACAAAAAGGAGACCAATTTTTCTCCTCGTTACTCTAATCCTCTGTTTTTTTTTTAAAGAACTCGTCGCTTCATTGGTCTCTCTGTTGCCTTGCTCTCCTCTTTACCCTCTCCTCTCTGTTGCAGATCCAAGGAGTGCTGTTTATTGGGTAATTTTGTACAAATTTATCCTCTATATTCCTCTTTTATTGCAAGTTATTTACAGCCTCTTTTCACTTCATGTCATATCCATTTCGGTGACAAGATTGCTTCTTTCTGTTGCTTGGCGAGCAACACCCGCTTGTGAGTTTTGATGATAAACAACTGTTCAAAAGATCTCATTTTGATATTCTTTCTGGGGTTGCGATTGATCTCCCTGGATTTTTTTTTTTTTTTGTTTTTGGCTACAAACTGTTTCTAGCTTCAGCTGGGCTGTTCTTCATTAATGCTTTCCATTGGTAAAAGGCGACACCTTTATCCCCTCTCTTTTCCTCACTAACAACCATCTCCTTGTCTTTTTCCTGCGAAATTGAATGAATTCACCGAATGGGTCATTTCCCCTTTCCCCATTCTCGCATCTGGGCTTTGAATTTTTCCAGATTTCAACAACTCTTGAGCTAGCTAGGCTCTTTTTTTTTTTTTGTTGCTGGTTTTACCTGTTCCCTACGTGTAACTTTTATCTAATTTATTATTGATTCCAATTTTCAATTCTAAGCGGTTTTCTCTGACCTCGGCTACCTTCCACTGCCTCACACCAATTTATAACAAACACTGGGCACCCTCTTCACCCATCCTTTTTATCCAAAATCATACAAATTCCCCAAATGGGTCCTCCCCCTTTTCCCTGTTATCGCTGCTCGGCCCTCAATATCCCTTTGATCTTGCTTCCCTTTTTCCCCTGATATCCTCTCTCTGGGTCGTCGAGCGCTGATGCCAATTCTAGTTTTAAGCGCCTCCTCTCTTGGTTCTCACTTCCTCTCTTTGGTCTTAAATTGACAGGCTCTCTCTCCAAAGGAGGAAATGGGGGACTCGAGTGAGGTCAGAGCCTGGGAGGAGCTGATCCCCGACGCCCTCGGGCTCATCTTTCGCAACCTCTCCCTTCAGGAGGTGCTCACGGTTGTCCCCAGGGTCTGCAAATCCTGGGGCCGGGCGGTCTCCGGCCCTTACTGCTGGCGGGATATCGACATTGAAGAGTGGAGCCAGAGGTGCAAGCCCGAGCAGCTCGATCGCCTCCTCAGGGTGCTTATCGCAAGGAGTTGCGGGTCTTTCCAGAGGCTTTCGGTCTCTGGCCTCGCAAGCGACTCCTTGTTCTCTTTTATCGCCGAGCAGTAAGTGGCCGCTAACCAAAATGATTGCTTGAGTTAATAAAATCTATTCTCTGTAGCCTCTGTTTTGTTCTTGCTCGTTGCTTGTTGCTTATGATTCATTGTGACATCTTGGAGCCTGGAATTTGTTGTCCCCCCTCCTCTAATTGAAGGAGATAGGCTTCGCATTACGGTTTTGGGGGGCATTTTCTTGATCTCATATGTTAGATTTGTCAAATTTGGGAGCCTATACGACATGGGTAGCCATTTTCTTATGTTCTAGCGTTTTTTTTTTTTTTGGACTATCAAGTTTTAAACTTGCATTTCTTACAGTTTTTCTTGTTATTTGTAGGATTACGTGTTTCTTCTTAGCTTTCCATATTTGCGAGAGGCATTTTTGTTGATTCTAGATCTCTCACATTCTGGGGGCTCTGAAGGCGTAGTTTAAGCCTTCCGTTCTTGTGGGTCAGCCTTATCACATGCCAGTAGGCATACTTCTTCAAGTTCATGCTTTCACATTTGCTGCATCAGACCTTGAGATTTGTCCAATTCATTCACATTAGACGGAGAGAAATAGATCTCAGAGTACATGTTTCAAGTTTTAAAAGACCTTGACCTCTCACTTAAATAGCTTATTGCTTAAAAATTATCTAGTAAATAAGCTTTTTTTTCCTTCTATGGGGTTGCCAATGTCTTTATTATTTTTGCTAATGAGTTGTTTGAGCTCCCAATCATAGCTTGAGGCCCTCAATTTGAGATCTAAAACAACTCCATGGTAAAGTTCCACCCGACAAACTCTCATGACAACTTGTAACATGCTTGATTCTGCCGGAGTCTAGACTCAAGTTTTATGTCTTAAACTTGCTTCTTTTGACCTTTAAATAGCATCTAATTGGCCTTTGCTTTAAACTTCTATACTCAAGTTTGGGTATTGGTTTTTGCAAGTGCTGGCTCCCTTCAGACCCTAGTCCTCCCAAGGAGTGAAATAAGCGATGCCATAGTAGAACAAGTCTCGTCTCGTCTCTCCAACATCACCTTCTTGGATGTGAGCTACTGCAAAAAGATCGGTCCCCGAGCCCTAGAATCATTTGGCAAGCACTGCAAATCTCTAATTGGCCTTCGACGAACAATGCACCCTTTAGAGGTTGCTGACAAAGTCAGCCAAGACGATGAAGCCTTCGCCATCGCCTGTTCCATGCCAAAACTCCGCCATCTTGAAATGGCGTATCTCCTACTAACAACCCGTGGAGTCCTCGAAATCCTCTCAAGATGCAAGGAACTCGAGTTCCTTGACCTTCGGGGTTGTTGGGAAGTGAAGCTAGACGAGAAGCTCGTAAAAGAGAGTTATGCAGGATTGAAGGTTTTAGGTCCGCAGGTCGAGGATACCTACGAGAGGAGTTTCTGGGATGAGTGCTCCGAAGAATACTCAGATACTTCGGATTATTCTTGGGAATTTATGGACGATGATGATGATGGAATTTGGGATGATGATGATCAAGGGTTCGAAGGCCTAGAAGTGAGATTCTATGGAGGTGGGTTTAATCAAGCTTATGCTGGATTTCACTGGCCACCATCTCCATGAAAGTTGTTGTTGATGGAGGGATTTGCTACCAACCGTAGCAGTGCTTGCTGTTAGCATTTCAAGGACTGCATCAAATCTGCTATTCGTTGACCGTGCTTGTAGCTTTGCTTTGGCTTGTAATGTTGGAAGGGGTGCGTGTGGGCGTGTTTGTGCGTGTGTTTATGTATGTATGTATGTAAACTGAGATGTTTACTTGGAGGCAAGCTTTGCTTATGTGCATCTGTTTCTTGTGCCTTTGGCTGCTAAGAGCTCGTAGTATTAATAATACAGCTGGTTATAAAAGTTTCAGCAGGGTTTCACTTGCCTCCCTACTGGTTATAATTGTCGCAACGTTTTTTTAGATAATTATACAAATTTCTCTTACGTTGTATATATAGATATCCATCCTCTTGTACTAACTAAGGAATTATTTGCAAATATTCTCTAGTAGAGCAGTATGGTTAACTGATAGATAGACGGTCTGTATATTTATTTGAGAGCAAATATGTCCTGGTGCATAACGAATTGCAATGGATCAAAAATATTGACTGCTTTTTCTAAAGCTTTACCTGCTTGCGAGTATATAAAAAAATTGACTCCTCTAATTTAAGAAGCTATTTTATATAGATTTCTAATTGCTATTATTATATGGCATTGTGTCATGCTCATGTTGTTGTGTGCATGGTTCTTAGATTAAGGTTGCTAGTTTATGAAAAGGGACACTTACATTTTAAAGCAGGTGGATACAAATTTGTACTGGCTTCCACTAAAGAGCACATTATTGAAAAAGGGAGAGTTAACCAAGTGAGATCTTTTTTTTTCTCCCTTCTCTTTTTCCTACAAGAAGTTTCCGACAGATGGGCAGGTCCAGTGGGCCCAGGCCCACGAGGGGGACCAAGCTCGGCATCCACATCCCCTCTCCTCTCAATTTATTTATGAGCAAACTTCACAAAACCCCCTGAACCTTGGTCGTGTTGCGCGAAGTCCTCGAACTTTTTGAAGTTCCACTGGACCCCTCCCAAGCTTCTCCCACTTCGCTGTCATGAGACACCGTTAAGGTTAGCAGCGCGTCACGCCGCTAAAATGAACAGTTCGCCTCTGTTCACTGAATAAAATTTCGTCAACATCCTTCAGTTTTCATACCCCTCTAATTCCATTACTCATGAGATGTCAAATTTCAAGAGGGTTCAGCTCGGGGCGCATTTATTTCGCTTTTGTTTGTTTGTTTGTTTGTTTGTTGGTTGGTCATCTCCTCTCCAAACGTTAGAAAAATGGGCTGGAGATGGGGAGCAAAGGGTTCAACAAAGAGGGCGGTTCTTTTTTCCGAAAGAGACAAGAGACTACACGTTGAATGTTTGCCGATACAATTATTTAAAGACCCCCGAAGTCACGATCTCTTCAAAAGTTGCACCCGCTGCTGTGGGAGCCTGCAGCACGTCGCGAGCTAAGTTTCGGGGAAAAGGTAGGGGCCTATTTCTCAACACTACCCCCCTCTGTAAAAAAAAGAATCTTGCGAGCGTATGAACCTCAAGATAAATACAAAGGTGATGAATGTATGTGGCCTACCAAGGCCACATTAATTTGTTCTCCGCATCTGCGGACAATAATATGCTCACGCTACATGAACTCCTTTGTTTCTCTATTTGGAATCACATTGGGTTAGCGCTGCACCCGCAGTAATCAATTCATTCTTAAGCAGTTGTTCTAAGATTTAGAGAATCTTGATCCGATCTATGTCGTATGCATTGGGCTTTATTTTAGGCGAGTTGCAGGAAATTTCCTTGTACCATCAAGCTCAAGGTTTGGTAGCAAACATCCTGTTTGTTGACATTCTCGTGCTGTTAAATCCTGTGTCGGGAGTTAAAACACTAGAACCATGTTCCCTATCGGATCCAATATAATAAGAATTTTGATGATAGCATTAGCAAGAAGAAGCATGTTGCTGAATCAAGAGACATATAGGGATTTCCCTTTAATTTTACCGAGTAACCTCAGCTTAACATTGGGACGTCTAACTCACTAACCCCATCATTTCATCCCCTAGTCAGATGAGCATGTTTTGCTCAAGTTGGTAGGTTTTTTTAACGTGCCTGAGGAGTTAGCAATAGTTTTTTTTTGTCATAATAAATTTAATTAAGAAAGGTTTATCTTCTATTGAAATCAGAAGTAGAGGCTCTTCTTTAACTAAGAAAGTATTTCCATCAAAATCTCGGAAAACAACTAGGGCTTCGTTCTCGTTTCTGTCTTCTTCCTAGTTCCCGCCCCAAAACCCAACTTCCCTCTTCGATTTGGTTCGCGCCCTTCGTTCTCGTTCTCGTTTCCACCCCAAATCCGATAGTGATATCGTTCTCGTTCTCGTACTTGTTCTCGTGCTCAATTGCGGTGGGCTGGTTTGGGGATTTATTGCTTGTCGGGCTTCTTGCTGTGTGGGTTGGCAATTGGTTTGGGGATTTGAGCTGTGTTTCCACGGTTGAACTTCCGAGCTATTGAGATATAAAACGAAAACCCTAAACCCTATTAAATTTTCGCAATTGGTTTGGGAATTTCAGAGCTCTTGCAGTTGATTTTTCGCCAGTTATTTTACATTTTGATTTTATGAGATATTGTGGTTGTTCATCCGATCTTGATTAGTGGTTGATTTTACTACTATTGTGGTTTGATTAGCGCTTGATTTCATGAATCAATGGACCGGTTAACAAATGAAGAAAATTATTGGTTCATTTCGACCCAATTGTGGCAACATGAGTTTATAAATTGTTGGATGAGAAAATTTTAACCCGATAGTGATATGCAAACATCTCCATTTGGTTCCGTTTGGAGCTCAGTTTGAGCTTTTGGCAATGCTGATGGTCAACAGCTATGAAGATTACAAACTAATTTATAATGTTCATAATAAGATAAGACGCTGTTTACTACGTTATTAGAACGCAATTTACATGAACTTGTACTTTTCAGTTGAGGCACTCAATTTTGATAAATGACCGATAGCTGAACCAACTTACTACATGAAAATATAAAATTATGACATAAAATTGGCAAAGTGATACATGATTTCTTTAGATCATTGATTTCGATCTAATCAAAGTAAATAAATTTTTAGTCCATGATGCTAGCTAATCGCCTCTTTACCCATGTTGGATTTGATGAACTTGACGAGTCACCACGGTCTCTTACTCATGTTTTACAATTGTGAAAATCTTGTGTTCATGGATAGTTGAGGATAGAATGATTTTATAAGATTTGAGAATGTGCAACTAGCAGTTGTAAAGTGATGGGTTGTTGACACTTTTCTATAAATTTGGCATATGTAACCAAACAAAAGAATTTTTTTTACTATTTCTATAAAGTAATGGGGCTTTTTTTTTTTTTTTGAACCACAAGCAAAGTACAAGAAATAAAAAAATTGATACTTTCTAACTTTTTTTTAAAGAAAATACAAGAAAATATATATTTTGAGTATTTTTTCCCCCCTATAATTTATACAAATCGAATCAAACAACCCCTTGGAAAAGCTCATTGACTCTGGTTGAGCTTATCATTTTACTATGTCCCGGGAATAACCTATTCATGAATCAATCAATCAATTATCCAAAAAGAGAGACAAGACGCGCGAAAATAATGATTAAACTCAACCATGAGTTGACTGTTGAGACACAAGAAAGGCAAACAGAAAGGAACTACTTTCTATTACTACGTACTGTAAACCTACAGTAGTTCAAAGCAGAGATTTTAATATGTAGTACCTCACACCTGTCTATGCCACTCTGTGATGGAAATAGTTGAACGAGAGGCGACCGTTTGATCCATTTCTACTATACATTTGAAAAGGTGGAATCTTATGTTTTTGAAGTACTTTTTTTTTCTCTTTTTTCTTCTCTCTTCTTCTTTTGTAGAACTACCTGAAATGTTGACCTGAGCTATTTATCAAAGCTTACTAAATAACATATTCATTGCATTGCATATTATAAAAGATAGGAAAATGATAGGGGCACACCCCCAACCACACCTCTAATCACACCCCCTCTCTAATTTGCTACAGTACACCGGGTCCCACATGAGATTTTAAATTTTAAAATTTTATATGGGGCCTGATATACTGTAGCAAATGAGAAAGGGGGTGTGATTAGAGGTGTGGTTGAGAGTGTGCCCCTAGTGCCACCCTAAAAGATATAAGTATCTATGCTATTATATAAAGAATACTGTAGTGGACATATTCTCATTTTGTACCCAACTCAGAAGGCAAAAATGTAATCACCAAAGAGAATCTTTCTTTCTTCTCCTTTCTATCTTTAGTGTTTTCTAGAATATTCTATATATATTATCTTTTTTTTCCTCTTTCTTTTTAGTTTTCTAGAATGCTCTATATCATACTCCCTGAACATAAGATATGGGCATATATAATTACATACCCACTATATTTTAGATTATAAAAGGAGTATAAATTAAAGTTTTAAACTTCTTTTAGGAAAAACAATAATATATATACAAAAAAAGCTGAAGAATATCATAAAGTATAAAAAATATATTTTAAGAAATTACAAATTTTGTGCATTAGGCACAGACATTTTATTCTGCAACAAATAAAATAAAATATATACAATTGATATTAGTAGATGCTAAAAATATATTTTATTCTATGATGTATTTTTTAGTATATGAATCCATTAAAAAGTTTTGCGCCTCACCTCCAATAATGCTAGTGAAATGATAATGTTCTTTTTCAACAAATGAATACAAATATACAATAAAAGTAACAATTAGAATTACAATATAATCCAATGTAGATATTATCAAAAGTATATATCTAGATAGTTAGGCTAAAGATATTTAAAATAGTAATTTGGATAGAAAATATGGAGAGAAAAAATTGACTCTTCTAAGTAAAATTATCTAACGAAATTACGTCATTGCTCAAATTGAAATATTTATCATAGTCAATTTCAAATAAGATAGAAAAGATGTAGCATATCAAATGAACAAACATCATAAAATATAATGTAAAAATTGATGATATTTTAAAACATTGAAGTGGTCATTTTACTGTAAAATAGAATATTTAAATGTTCATCCTCTTATATGTGCATTTGCATGTGCAATAATCCTAGCAAATAAATAAAAAAATAACATTCTACAGACACATAGGAAAAGGAAAAAGAACTGAGCTTAGGTAACTAATCAATTGCTACATAAATTATAGACTGGTACTCCTAGTTATCCAATCATCTGATCATTTCTCAAATCATAAAAAAAAAAGTTCATGTAACCTAACCCTTCAGCAAAATTAGCATGGACAGGAAATTTACTGAAAAAAAGCTTCGTAACATACTGGGAAAAAAGCTTTATAGCACCTCCAGATGGTTTTTCTCTTCAACTCTTGGAGGAAGATGGCCACGTTGGGCATCCCTAAACCGGACTCATGCCTGTCAATATGAGGAACCATAGACATGAGCAAGCTTTGCTTTTAAACTCCAGATATCAGTAACTCGAATGCATAATTGCATAGCAGCAGCATTTCTTAGTATTTCATTTACTTGATTTGGTTTCTCATCATATAATAATTTTAATTCAACAAGCATATGCCAAAAGGCTTTTACCTGTGGTTTGCAATCGAAATGAATCTTCATCAATAATCACAGGAGGGATACTCCACATTCCAAAAGCATGCCCCGATGAACCCCCTAAAGTAGTGAGACAATTTGTTTTAGTTATGATCTGGGTCAATATGAAGACCTCATGTTGTATCATGCAGTTCACAAAAAGTTTTGACCTTCTCTTGATGCTTCTTCACATCTTCTCCAGTATCTCAAGGATAGTTCAGGATCCAAAGCCCTTGACAAATGCTCGAACTTTTCTTCAGCCTCGGTAATGCATTTTGCCTACAGAAAAAACACAAGGTATTAACAAAAATAAAAAGAATAAAAAAAAGTAAAATACAATCTACTTTCCAGTGCATCTTCTTTGCTTGCTGGATCTAATGATAAATTGAAGGTGATAGCTATAGTGGCGTCTTGATAACTTTCTTTGATGGCTATTCTGATGTGTAGAGCATTCTTGGTTATGTTTTTGTTATGGCTATGCGTAGAGCATTCTGATGTGTAGAGCATTCTTGGTTATGTTTTTGTTATGGCTATTCTGATGTGTAGATCTTTCCTGGTTATATTTTATTCTCTCCCAAAACTAGTTTCCGAAATTCTACCACTTGGTTTAACTTTGAGAGAATATATTTTAGTTTGCCTTTTGTGAAGACATAGTTCTATTTGATAGTTGCTAGGATTGAGCTCTTCTTTAAGGCCTTGCATATTTTCTGGACGGTTCATTTAGAGCTGTTGCCAGTTTTAATCCATAAAACTTTATTGTCATCCTCAATTCCTCATATATGCAAGTGTGTGAAAGCACAAATTTACAGATGTATAATATCTGAAGCTGCTGCTCCATACATCAAGTTTTAGTTATGGTGCCGTAGACCCACTATAATTGAACCAATTTTTAAATATAATGACCCATCCTCTGACTTGCATAGATAACCAACAGTCACATAAACACAATCAGTGATGTGTATATCATGAGATTTTTCCTTGAACCTAAGGATGGAAAATATGGTGTTGAAAACTCAGGGGAAACCTAATGATCTGTAAATTATTAGTGCATTTAATGTACAAGACATGAAGATCTTCATAGTGATATCTGCCAAGGAACTAGGAGGCACAGGTTGACTTTTCGCTGCTGCATGAGGATATTTTCCTCTTGCTATTGTTAATCGTATATCTCATGTCCATGTCTTATCTATATCCCATGTTTTCTAATATTATGCCAACACGCATACATACATGTATATACAATTATACATGTATGTAGTATGTATGCATGTATGCATGTTACACAGGGGCGGACCTACATTGGGTCCAACGGGGTCTTGGCCCCACTTGAAGATTGACAAAAAAACCAGCAGCATAGGTGGGTTTTGGTTTAGAAGCTGAAGACTGAGGAAGAAGTGGGTAAAGGGGTAAAAGGACTTCTCCCTCTTTTTTTAGTTTTGGCGGGTGTTTGGTGTTTTGGGACTTTTAATCTTTTTTCTTCTTCATCTTTTTCTTTGATAGAGAAGGGGGCTACAGCAAGTGACTATGTTTGAAAGAAAAAAGAGGAGTATTTTAGAAATTAGTCCCTCAAATATTCAGTAATTCATATTAGTCCCTCAAATCACTGAAATTGTTCACTAGGCCCTCCAATCCTCTAGGTTTTACAAATTGGTCCCTCGGGTTATCTCACATTAGATTTGATGGGAATATTCTCAAATCTTATGGTTTGAGGAGATGTTTCATTTTACATTTTGTTAATGTTTTCAACTCATTTCTTAACTGTATAAACCCGTAAAATAAAATTCAAGCCCATTGAACTTATCTTCTTTAACAATTAGATAATGATTCCAACACATTTATGAGCTTCCCAAAGATTGTATCCCCCTAACAGCTATGTAATCTTATAACTGAGTCGTAACTTGGTAATTGAGAGTATTGGGTTACTAGTGAACCAACCATGGTTTGATATTTTAGCTTAAAAAAACTAACAGAGAGACCAATTTGCAAAACCTCATAGAAATTGAGAGACTAATAAGCAACTTCAAAGAATTGGGCGACCAATATGGAGTCAATGAAGAGGGGCAACTATCTAAAAATCTAGATATAAGAAGTTAAGCCGGATAGCAAACCTCTCGCTAATTTTTCCTCAAATTTTTCATAAAATTTGTTCATGCCTGAACGGATGAAAGTCACAACTCTTTATATAAGGTTGTAAACCTATCTCTAATTCAATTTTAAAATTCAAAACTAGAATTTAAAACTCAAATCATGATCTAATCCTGCTACAATTCAAAATCCAAAACTCAATTTAGAGAATATAGATAGCTCAATCTAATCAAATATCATATCTAAATCTTAAAGGATAAAGTCAACTTTGACCTAAGAATTTTATCTGCTTTTATCTGCAACATATATAATTTGTCCTGCAACATATTGCGAGTTGTTTGGGACTCTTGCAAGCGTTCACTCTCTTTGCCCTGCTTTAATATGTCATATTTATTTATTTATTCCCCTCATTTACAAAAAATCCTGGCTCCACCACTGTCCATGTATGTACATATGTATGTGTTTATATGTAGGTTCATATGAATATCCGTCTCTAGCTTACTGTATTTGTCTCTTTTCATTTCTGTAACAAAGCTGCCAACTAAGTACTATGATTTTTAAATTTCAAACGAGTATATTTAGCAAGATAACCTTTGCTACTACTGGGACCAAATGCAGTTCATTGGAACTTTTATATGATCAAAATATTTATAATAAATTTAAAAATTTTATTTCATTATAGAGGTTGTTACATTCCAATAAATCAAATTTCATCACGCGTAAAATCCTGAAGTTGAAGGCTACGGTCCATAGAACAACCAAGTACCAAACTAGTTTATATATATATATAGAGGAATATGGGTATACTTGGGCCAAGGATCCTTGGTAGTGATGTGGACACATCTTGTCCATACATCACACCTTGAAGTTGGTGAGGCTCCATCTTCAAGGTGTGATGTATGGACAAGATGTGTCCACATCACTACCAAGGATCCTTGGCCCAAGTATACCCATATTCCTCTATATATATATATAAACTAGTTTGGTACTTGGTTGTTCTATGGACCGTAGCCTTCAACTTCAGGATTTTACGCGTGATGAAATTTGATTTATTGGAATGTAACAACCTCTATAATGAAATAAAATTTTTAAATTTATTATAAATATTTTGATCATATAAAAGTTCCAATGAACTGCATTTGGTCCCAGTAGTAGCAAAGGTTATCTTGCTAAATATACTCGTTTGAAATTTAAAAATCATAGTACTTAGTTGGCAGCTTTGTTACAGAAATGAAAAGAGACAAATACAGTAAGCTAGAGACGGATATTCATATGAACCTACATATAAACACATACATATGTACATACATGGACAGTGGTGGAGCCAGGATTTTTTGTAAATGAGGGGAATAAATAAATAAATATGACATATTAAAGCAGGGCAAAGAGAGTGAACGCTTGCAAGAGTCCCAAACAACTCGCAATATGTTGCAGGACAAATTATATATGTTGCAGATAAAAGCAGATAAAATTCTTAGGTCAAAGTTGACTTTATCCTTTAAGATTTAGATATGATATTTGATTAGATTGAGCTATCTATATTCTCTAAATTGAGTTTTGGATTTTGAATTGTAGCAGGATTAGATCATGATTTGAGTTTTAAATTCTAGTTTTGAATTTTAAAATTGAATTAGAGATAGGTTTACAACCTTATATAAAGAGTTGTGACTTTCATCCGTTCAGGCATGAACAAATTTTATGAAAAATTTGAGGAAAAATTAGCGAGAGGTTTGCTATCCGGCTTAACTTCTTATATCTAGATTTTTAGATAGTTGCCCCTCTTCATTGACTCCATATTGGTCGCCCAATTCTTTGAAGTTGCTTATTAGTCTCTCAATTTCTATGAGGTTTTGCAAATTGGTCTCTCTGTTAGTTTTTTTAAGCTAAAATATCAAACCATGGTTGGTTCACTAGTAACCCAATACTCTCAATTACCAAGTTACGACTCAGTTATAAGATTACATAGCTGTTAGGGGGATACAATCTTTGGGAAGCTCATAAATGTGTTGGAATCATTATCTAATTGTTAAAGAAGATAAGTTCAATGGGCTTGAATTTTATTTTACGGGTTTATACAGTTAAGAAATGAGTTGAAAACATTAACAAAATGTAAAATGAAACATCTCCTCAAACCATAAGATTTGAGAATATTCCCATCAAATCTAATGTGAGATAACCCGAGGGACCAATTTGTAAAACCTAGAGGATTGGAGGGCCTAGTGAACAATTTCAGTGATTTGAGGGACTAATATGAATTACTGAACATTAAGATGAGTTGCACGCGAGAACAAAAAGATGCATATTCACTATATTATCATTAGGCAAAGAACTGCTGTCATGGCATACTGAACTAAGATCAGCATTAATCCCGTTTTAAAACACACCAAATGTAGTAATAGGTGGCTGCACTTACCAACATAGCTGGTGCAGTAGAAGCGCCATAAATGGCCACGAACATACGAAGTATATTGAAACTATTTTCTCTAACATCCCCCTATAACATAAAGTATAAGCAGATTAGATGCATTCAAAATTCCATGAACTATAGAAATTCTTTTAAAAGCCATCATTCGCAAAATCTTTTAACAGAGAAACTCACCTCATAATCGTACCTATAATATGATCACTTTGTCATTGACCCAGAACGATGACATCCCATCCAGAAATGCATATAGAAAGTAAAGTTAGGTAAAACTTTTGGAGATAAATCATGAAGGCTTAAATTCTGTGTCACACCTACACATTGTGACCATAATGAAACATGTATCTATAAAGAATTTAAAATGTACCAGTATTCGTATATAGTAAAGAAAATTAATAGAAAGAAATAAAGGAGCATGAACAAATACATCATACTATAAAGAATAGTAAAACAATAAATTTCTCTACATAAAAAATGCTGCTAGGCAAGTTATTAGTAGCATCTTTTATGAGGTGCCGAGATTGCAAATATACTCTTTATACATAACATAGTAATACATTATCAACTGGTCAGCTAAGAGAGATTTACTTACAAGTCATCCGATACTTCAACTAGGAATTCAGATATTGATAGAAACTCCATATGCAAGTCATTGACCTGAGAAATAGACAGAAAAAGGAAAGTTACAGAATATATATTAAAACAGAAACAATCAAAGAATAACACAGCAAAAGATATATGATTAATTCACTAGCTCTCATGAACGATAATCTGTACAATTAAGTGTGTATTAGTAGTGTGATGCTGAATTTTGAAATATGAATCATACATGTGTTAAATCTGTTTTAAGTGAAAAATTAGCAAGAAAAGAACAGTCATGAATGAACAGCTGGAACATCCCTCTCCTTGCTCCCTGTTTGTACACACACCACACATCATCTTTTATGTTCTTCAAATTTCCTTCCGAGGTATGCAGATAAACCTTCATAATTTCTATACTACACAAGAGGTTGAACATCAGTAGGCCTTCTTTATCACTTATCATGACTGGAACAGATCGAGTACCACAAAAATAAAAATAAAAATAAAAATAAATCATAGAACCTTCAACCTGCAACCCAATCTCACGCGAAAATGGAGTCTCACAACACTGCCAAAAAATCAGGCCGGGCCTATGAAAGAGCCCATACCGGAACTAGCGCCTTTTGGCTGGATACACCAGACAACAAGGCCAACAAAACAAATCTCCTCAGTGGGCGTAAAACTTTCAGCAGTTTAATAGTTGGAATAGAATTTCAACCATCAACTCTGTCACTTTGACTGGATATGCTGAATGCAGAAACAGGAATCACGCTTTGCAGGATGAAAGGGAAGAAAAGAACAGTGGATATACCTTGCGCCTTGCTAAACATCAAAAGATGACTCAAGAATCAAGAAGCACACTTGATCAAGATAATTTGCTTAGGGACCACGGACTGCAGGGATGGCATATACATAGGTACGACAGAAGAGAGGCTTGAGGGGGGGAAATGTGAAAGAAGTGAAAGCAAGCATGGTGGAAAGCACATGTCAGAAGCAATACTGAGGACATGACAAATTCTTAGCCAGGGAAGTAGGGCAAGAGATGAACACTGGAGACATATCCTGCCTAGAAAACAATAGCAAGTACATAGCCACAAGACCTAATGGATTAAATATTGAGGAATCTTCTCACTATTAAGAAGCTCAAATATGCCTAAAGAAGAAGACTCCAAAATTTACCAGAGCTGAGTCCAGATGAAAGAGGCACCTTCAATATTTGCTATGGAACTTGCATTCTTAATTTCTTACTAAGATGAAAAATAAGCTAGCAATGGTGGACATGGCTCATAACAGACTTTTCAGTTCCATATTTGATAATTTATTTGGAGAGGTAAATTCCTACATCTTTTATATTTCGTTAACACATTTGAAGGAAGGAATGCTGATCTTTCCCTGATGAAGTGCTATTATAGTTGTATTGGGGGAAATGAATACCGAAATCTGGCTTGAGGATTTTCATAGAAGTGGTGATATAGCGTTCATATCGCTATAACAATTACCAGTTAACATCAGAATATGGTACAATCAACCTCCAACATTGATGTGGAGCATAATTGCATAGAAAGAAGATTGCTTGATTTTTCAGTTTTCCAGTCAGAATCCAATGCTTGAGAAACCATAACATATCAAAGATAAATTCATGATCAATGCATAAGTACTACTAAAATAAAATATTAAGGTTACATGAACGCATTTACCTTCTGATTTCTTAATTGATATAACAAAAGATTCAGAACTCGATAGTCAAAGGATTTCAGATGCACGGCTCTCATAACATCTTCAATAATAATCTGCACAAGCGGGGATGAACAAGACATGTCACGTGTTGTTCTTTATATGAGAAACGATCAGGTGCACTTCTGAAATTACATGGACAACATTCCATTTCCAATATCAGAAATAAGAATAAATAACTAGCCGTAACCAATAAGCTTTCACTTTGAGACCGTCTTTATAAGAACCAGTGAAATGTAAAATTTAGAAGTTACATGATTAAGAATAACATTTGAATAATAGTTTATGGAAATAAATGTGTAATACAATAGCAAATCTCGTCCTGACTCTTTGGAAGAAGCTAACACAATGCACATTAACTGAAGTTGCATGATTGAGAATATCATTTCAGAGACAAATTAGGAATAAGTATATAGTTATCACCAATAGCCTTGTTCTGTCTTTATGAAAACAGCTATAAGGACCTAAGCATGGTCTAATGAAGTTCAAACACATTTTAGAATCAGCTTTTAACCAACATTCTAGATTTAACTCCTCCCCCAATGCTAACTCTGAACTTGCATCCCCAGGCCATAACCAATATATCTACTCCTTTGCTTTCTCTTTTTTTCTTTAATTACTTTAAAGGAAATTTCAATTCTTATGTAGTATCTTTGTCAATCTTCTGTACATAATTTTCACCCCAAATTTTTCCCAAGAATATTTGAACCAACATCAGCCAACGACTATTCCTACCTCGTACCAATGAATTTTAGCACGAAATGATACTGAACAAACTGGTACATAAGATATAGACTGATATAGCTCGTTTCACCCAACACAAAGGCATTGCCTGAACACGACCCAAGAACAGTTTCTTTTGTGAAATTGATCCTTTTCTTCTTTATTTTGTTAGTTTTTGTTGACTGTATAATCTCATATGTGTGTGTGTGCACGCGCGCGCATGCTCTTTATTGATCTTGTTGTATACATATGTTTTAGGAGCTCCAAATAATTTGTACAAATTACGACATTCATTTGAAAAGTTACGGCAGCAGTCTTGTTTTAAAAAGCCTTCGCCTAGTCCGCCTAGGCGTACGCGTAGGCCTCGGTAGTACCTAGACCGCCTAACTAACGCCTAGAGCTTGGACAGTATTTAGGCTGCTCACCTAGATTTTGGAAACGTTTAGGGGAGCATTGTCTGGTTATGTGGACTGCATCATTTAGACATTGATCGTAATTTTCTATGTTGCAACCTCCACATCCTCCAACCTCCTTCAAACTCCTTTAACCTCCAAATATGAATACTTCCACGACCTCCTCCGCCGTTCAGCAAAACCTCCTCGACCACCACTCTTAAATGAAGAAAGAAATCTGTCTAAATACTAGTCCGACACCTAAGCTTTCTATAACATTGACATTTACTATCAATTATTGTAGTTAAAAAATAAAAAAAGAAAACCTCCTAGACTCTAGGGTTCGAGTCCAACACTTAGGCCTCCTAACGCTTTCTATAACATTGTTAGTTATTATCTTGACTATTTAGTATCTAAGTATGCATGGTTTATTGTGGATCTAAGATTGTTATCTTTTTTTTACAAATTTATATGAATTACGTACATATTTTTATCAATTATAATAACTAAATAATTAAAAAAATAGCCAAACACCTAGGCGTCTGAGCGCTGGCTTAAACGCTTAGTCCGCCTAGTGCCTTCTGTAACATTAGGCAACACATATTTTGAATATGGGCTAGGGTCCTTGAACAAATCCCACCTGCACCATTCTTTTCTTGGACTGGTAATTCATAATTCTAACCAAGCACTCTCTTCCATATAGACATAGGTACTGTGTGTGAGATTGCATGCATAGTCTCAGGCCAGACTATTTTACATTAGTCATGATTCTATTTCATGATACAGTTGATGAATGATCACAATGGGATATATGTAAGTTGTCAGACAATAGGAGTTACTTTTTAAGTCATTACAGACACGCTACAGAGTCTGGAGTGCAGTTTATATTACATGGCTACAAGAGACAAGTAAAATATGCAAATGAGTAGAGAACGTAACTAGAGAGCACACCATATATATGGCTGCAAAAAGAAAAAAAAAAGTTACAATCGAATGAAGAATTTTGGATATAGACATATCTTCTTTTTTTTTGGATAACCCAGTCCGGAATCAAACCCAAGACTATGGAAGTCATATTAGAACCTCTCAACCATTTGGATCACCCGCGGTGGGTGGATATAGACATATCTGATAAATCAAAACCTAAAGTATTTTGGATATAGATAACATGACCAAAATATTGATAGAGGAGTTGGCTCCACATAGTTACTTAAACAAAACTATCACAAGAAGAAGAAGAAGAAGAAGAAGATATTGGTGTTTGTAGCACCTTTCTCTTGAAGGTTAATGCATGACAAAGTTTCCTTTCAAGTTCCCAATATTCATATCCACGCTGAAGTTCAGTTTGAATTCTAGATCAATAAGCCAACAAAAACAGGAGCCAGATAAGTAGATGTCTCACTGAAACCACTGTACACGCATCGAGCTTATGGAAAAAGAAACAAAGAGAACAAGGCCACTACCGCTCTGTCAGTAATCCCTGACACCGAAGAACATCAACAAGTGGATCAAATGACTCAGATATTGGGAAGTCAGAGAAAGATTGTTCACTGCCTAGATTACTTGCCTGCAAATGGTGGAAAAACTGACATAAGCAATTACAGATGGTATAGAGGCTAGTCCATGTACCAATAGTCAAAACAAGATAAAGATGCAGGTCTTCTATACTCACCCCATCGTGCATACAATTAGAAACGTTAGTGTCATCTTCTGGTGAACTTGTCAATGATAATAAACTTCTTTCGTTCATAGTATCCAGCTGTTGCAAGAGAAACAGAACTTTAGTCAGGCAATGAATTGTTCAGACTAGAAAAACACCCACTACTTGCAGCCAAATACCTGATATATATAGCTTTCGGTGAATGAAAGCACAGGAAGAAATTTAAATATTGCTCGTGGATCGTTGACATCCATTTCATGAAACATAAAATAAGATCTGCACTGTCATGCCAATATATATGTAAGAGATGCGTTAAAACCATAGCTATAAAACATAATCTTGCACCAGCCATAGAAAGAAGAAAATTAATAGAATATCTCGCCACGAACAACAAGTTTATCCTAAATAGAACCATATAAACTCAGCGAAATTATTTCCTGCAAGAATGTAGCATTTTTTCCATATGGTTCGATTTATTTTCTAGCAAATGTGGATTTGAAGGTATATGAGGAGCACAGAAATAGGGAGATGTAATTGTAAAGACAATTCTGAAAAAGAAACAAATAAATAATAAGACAATGCAAACACAAATATTATAGGTATAAGCTTTATCTTCATTGAATTGAGGGATCTACATGAAAATTCTAACATTGCCATAATGTGAAGGAGGACGATGCATTACTTACAAAATCCTCAAGAGTAGAATTCGCTCTTTGCATGCAATCAAGCCCAATGTTAGCCATGTTTTTATGTCTGTTCAGTTCAGGTAACTGAAGATTCAGTTTGTAATCAACTTTAGAACTGGGTGGAATATCTGCATAAAGCTGTTGACTATCTGCATGTAAACAAGTTGAGGAAATATTAACTATGTAATATATATATAACAGTCAAGTCCCAAAGAGATTGTGGACCTCCTGCGTCATGCAATAGAACGCTGATACAAGAATGAAGCAACTCGGCACTTGGCCAAATACAAACAGGAAGGGGGGAAATCAGAAGAATGGTAAATAAAGCTCAAAGCTAACTTCACAGAATTTCAAATAAGTTTGTTTGCTAACATGAACCAAAATTATCAGCAAGTGTATGTTTTACCTACCTCTAGCTCGTCAATACAAAACATAGCTAGAAGAAGCTCATAATTTCAACATTTAATACTGCTCATTTGTTAAGCTATCATGTCCAATAAAAAGCTTCTATTTTTCTCTCTGCATATTTTTGTTTTACGAGCGAAGTTGAGCAAAAGAGCAACACTTTTAGTTTTTTGCATTTCGCTATCCTTTGTTGTACAGTCTAGTTCAAGTTGAGCAAAGAAGCAAAGTTGAGCAAAAGAACAACATTTTTCTGTCCTGTGTAATGTGACATATGGCTTAATGTTGAAAAATAGTAGGGAGTAAGCAATTCTGTTTCAGTGAAAGCAGCTCTATCTTAGCAATTTTTGTGGGATGCAAATAATGAATATTACAATCAGCAGCTGCATTTGATGAAGCGATCAGTCTTTTCCATCATGACAATTAAAATGAGGACTATTGTACTATAAACTTAATAACACATTCCAACATTTATATACCTTCAGTTACATATAATACGGCATCTTCTAGAATTGTAGGTGATATCTGTCAAACAAAGGAAATATACACTTGAGTTCACATATCTTGTTCACCAGAAGCCAAAAGTAAGGCTTTTATTTACCTTTTTTATATGCTCGGAGACAAGGTCACATCTTTTCTTCATGGTGAGTGACTGAGATGGTTGAACCTGTATGAAAATCGACTACCGATCAAATTGAAATGGAGTAAAATGGAGAACATAGAAGAAGCTTAAGATAATAGTAGATCAAGCACTGCATTTTAGTACCAAATGTCTTAGTATCATGAAGAAATTGTGTAAACTGTTTCTTGAAAATAGTTATTAATATTACGACGAGTCTTTTCGATGCAAAATAAGGAGAGGCTGGATATTTTCTATAAGGTTTACAGAAAATTGAGAGATGATTAATCAGGGAACACAGTTCTTACCATTTCCTACCTACATTCCTCAGACGGCTAGCCCTCCGTGAGGTTGATTGTAAACTTCATGAGCTAAAAGCAGATGACGGATTGACAGGATAACAATAATCTGATTGCAGAACTCATAAAGTGGGACACAATGGAACAGGGACACGTTAATATATGTATGCAT
This sequence comes from Asparagus officinalis, assembly GCF_001876935.1. Lineage (NCBI taxonomy): Eukaryota > Viridiplantae > Streptophyta > Magnoliopsida > Asparagales > Asparagaceae > Asparagus > Asparagus officinalis. The sequence continues at coordinate 5,722,011 of NC_033796.1, forward strand.
GTACTCTTCTGTAAAACATTTTGAAGACGCTAACGTGTAGAAAATCAAAAGGAGCGAATCAGATCGAAAAGAAACGCTACAACTAGAGCAAATAAACCTTGCAGTTCAACAAAATAAGGTATAGGCTGGAAGTTAAACCATCAAGAGTCAATTGGCTATAGTAAAGTAGAATCCAATCTATAAATAGACAACCTGTCAACCCTACCTGAAAAGGGATTAAACTTCAAATAAATTCCAAGCATCAGTCTTCTCTAAGCTTGAAACAATAACTTTCAATCTAGATGATTGCATTCGATCGAAAACAATAGCTTTCAATCTTAGAGGGACAAAGATCTTTAATTCTAAGTAAATAGGTTGCATTTTGATCACCGAAAAAGAAAAAGCTAGACATAGAGAGGAAGTACCATGAAGAGGAGGAAATCAGCCAGGAAGCGGTCGGAGTCATGACGGTTGGTGGAGAGCCCTCGAGCTTCCATGAACGACATCATTCTTTGCACTTTCTCCAGCTTCTGAAGCTCCTCCATTCTCGTTGTTGTTGTATTCGCTGAGAGAGAGAGAGGGAAAAGGCTGTAAAAAAAATAAATTAGGACAAAATTCATACGCTAGGATCAGAAATTAACAAGAATACGGAAGTACCAGTGAAATTCGCCGGATAAAATCCGGTCTCCGGCGTCTGACGGCGGCAGTGGGCGGGGAGAGAACGCAGGGATCGAGAGAGACCGAGGAGCGGAGAGGGAAAATATCAGTGATCGAGGGCTAAATTTTTTTTTAGGCGGAAATAAAGTTTCCTGTGTATATCGGTCCCTTGAAAATTCCGAAAGTAGCCCTTGCATCTTCAATTTTGCTACCACGGGGTTCTGGATATTAGTCCATTATTACATCTTTAGTATTTTGATATTAGTGCCTCAAATGTATATTTTTTTGATATTAGACCTCAAATATTCAAAATTTGGTATTAGCCCCCCACCTTAGCGTGTTGATATTGATTAAAACATCTATTGCAAGTTCTTTTCTTTTATGCTCAAAGAGATGCTAGTATTCTAAATCGGTTTGTTTTAATATTACTTAACCACACAATTAAGAACTATTTTTTAATAAATGTGATGTATAATTGTGTAGTTTGAATGCTTTCGTTTTCTTAAATTAATCTGGACACTTAAAATCTCTCAAAATCAATACAAAATCTAAATTAGAATTGGTGTATCGCAGAAATAACTAAGTGTTAACTTCATTGCAGGATATAACATGTGTCCCAAATTAACTATACACCCATTTGACTTGACCCCATGAAGACCGAGTCGAAAGGCGTCTTCACGTGGAACCTATTGTCAAGACCAACTTCATGCATTTTCATTCAATGGACAGAGTCGGGAAGCGTCCTCATCCCGAGCGGCAAAATTGAAAGGCATCTTTCTCGCCCTCCTTGAAAAGCCAAGACGAAAGGCGGTCTTTTTCGAACCCCTCACCGATAGACAGCCACGATAACATTAAATACAAGTCAAAGTCATCATTTACATCTCCCATGTTGTCATAATGACTCATCGAAGCACACTGGCACCGCGCCCCTTCTGTCACCGCCACAATAACTGAGAGGAAGACTCAGATAGCTAGATGCTGACACCTATAACTTATCAGCTGATCAAGCTGACTGCTTGGCCTCGGCCAAAGTAACGCATTATGCCCTTCAAAAATTATTATAAATAGGTGCATTGCCTACTGCATTGAGGCACGCAACACTATCAGAGGAACCACTGGAGAATTTAACTCCGGCTCTCTTATGCATTGTTTGTGTGCAGGATCAAATCCTTTGATTAATAACAAGTCACCAAAAAGAGATCGAGGGAACATCAGCACTCTATAACCTACCTAAAACCCCTCTATTAAGTATTAGACATCAACAAGAACAGTACAAAATAAATCATAACATCATGTGCAACAATTAAAATTTTCAAATTTCATATTTTTGATGAATATTTAAAAAACAATTGAACCTGATATGTAAATAGTCATATTGTATTTATTTGATATATGAGAGTTATTGTTTTTATTCAGGTATTTTTAATTAGATTTGAATGAAAATTTAGGCTAACAATAATCAGATTATTCAACAATCAACTTCCACACCTAATTATCTATCTATAATATAAAAAAAACAAGCTACAATGCCCACAACTTGCAACCAAGCCCTTAAACAATGTAATAATATTGTTGAAAGAAAGAAGAGTTTTAGACATATTAGGCCCCCAAATATCCTGTTGAGTCTACACTGTACTTTTCAATATTTATATTTCTAAATTAGACGGTAAATCTTATATTTGTTTGAATGTTTAATAAAACAAATTAATCAATCTGCAGGTTGTGTTTAAAACAACTTAACAAATTTGAGGTCTTATTTAAAACATTTTAATGTACTTCTGGGCAACTTTAGGAAAAGAGTCCCACTAGGAGGACACCATCGACCACACTTCCAACCACACGCCCACACTCTCTATAGTGCTAGTGGGCTATGCATGATATTTCGTTGAGTCTACACTATACTTTTCAATACTTATATTTCTAAATTAGATGGTAAATCTTATATTTGTTTGAATGCTTAATAAAACAAATTAATCGATCTGCAGGTCGTGTTTAGAACAACTTAATAAATTTGGTGTCTTATTTAAAACATTTTTTAATGTACTTCTGGCCAACTTTAAAGAAAAGAGTCCCACTAGAGGGACATTCTCAACCACACTCCCAACCACACCCCAAACTCTCTATAGTGTGAGTATATCCCTAGCATTATTTTTAGGAAAATTAAGATTTGGTGGTCTAATAGGCCGAAAAAAAAAAAAAAAAAAAAAACGCCCAACAAGAATTAGGGTAAGCGAAAGCTCCAACTACACCCGACAGACTCCCGCATCCTGTAGGGACCGCCGCGTCCCACTCTCCCCCGTTTCGCCCAAACGCACACCACATTTCACCGCCCCATTAAACCCCCCATTCAGCCCCAAACCCCTAACCTAACCCTAACCCTATTTCCCTCCGCAGCCACATGACCACCATGGTCCCTCCCTCCTCTCCTCCCCGCCAGCGACCACCGGCAGCGCCACCACAAAAGCCTCAACCGCCGGCCATACCCTGGTCGCACAATCCGACACACACCTCCCTATCGACGCCTACGAGTCGCAAGTGCGTAAACTCCTCACCGCGCCAGCTCAAAGCCCAAGCAGTGGGAGGAAGTCGCCGCCGCCGTCGCCGCCCGCTGCTCCTCCGCCGCCCTCCTATATCCCTCGGTCATCCGGCACCCAGTGCGCGCACAAGATCGAGAACTCCGGAAGGCGATTCGCGCCGAAAAGAATCGGCCGAATCCCGTCGCCTCTGGCCCTATTTCGATCGCATGAGAGGCTGGAGCGCGACATCTGTTTCGATTACGCGTTAAAGATCCTACCTTGGATTCGGAATCGAGCGAGGACGACGATGAGGGTGAGGAGAATCGTGAATATGGGAATTGTGGGGTTTTGATGGAGGTGGCGTTGGAGGTGAGGAGAATGGGGGAGGGGATGGTGAGGGTTGAGAAGAGGAGGATGGAGATGATGAGGGAGATAGAGAGAGGATGGATGGATACAGAGGCGAAGAGGGCCGAGATGGTGGTCGACGCCCAGAGAGGGATCTTGGAGAGCATTGCTGAGGCTTTCGAGGTTGTCAAGAAGGCGAGGACTGCTGAGGATCTGTGAGGGTTGCAGGTGCATTTTTTTCGACCTTTTAAAATTATTATTTTTTTAAAATTTTAAGTCATTAGTTTGTGTTGATTGTTTAATAAGGAATTGTTGGGATAGAATAATTTGTTGGTTTGTGTAAGTTGGTTCAAAATCGTGTAATGCTTTGTATCACAAAAATGCACTTTCAGCTAATAACTGTGGTGTCTCTTCATAAAAAGGATTAGTGCATATTGTCGTATGGACTAAGGAGGCTAGTTTGTATCTAACTGAAGCAATTTCACATTGTCACAATTTGGTTGATCAGTTTCTGAAGTACGTTCGCACTTCGATCAGATGATGATGATGTATGTGGTTTGTGCGAATTGGCTTGACTTTCGTATTTCATGTGACTACGTAAAAGACACTGCTTACGGCAAATTTCATCTAGTTAAGGATTAAAAGTTATACTATCTTTGGAAATCATTGATGCGGTTTTGGAATTGGATGCAAAAAGTGCCAACACTAGATAGATTGAAATGCTTTCAATGTGGTTCGAGTTCATACATACATGGGCGTCGATAGTACTTTTTTCTATCACCTGTTTTAAGGAATGGGCGCCAAGGAAACGTTTACTCCCTAGTTTTTCTATATCACTGAACAATTACATGCAATATCGTTGTGTTAAAGCTCCAAATTTTCTTAAAACATAATGCGAAGACTTAGAGGTACTTCAAATCTACGTTCTTGATAGTTAACCTGTGCTGTAATTGTAAGGAAATCTTAACAAATAATTTGACCTGTAGTTCTTTATCTAGGTGCTGGAATCACGAATCAATTATACAACGCTCCTCCTCTTTTTACTTCTTGCAGCATTGACAATAACACACCTGATGAAATTAATATGCTGCACCAACTAGGATGAATCTTAATAGATACCAGCAAAGGGGACTTCATTCTTGAGGGCTAAATTTCCATCCAATGTGAGATTCCTTCACAGAGAGTTACTACAAATGGGGAGTAGCCAAATCTCCAAAATGAGATGATTCCTTTTGATGGTATGGTAGGTAAATATTTACAACCAGAAATTTGCTCGATTATTTAAGTAACAAAGGCGAAAGGATTTGATGTGTATGATAGAAACAATGTCGTTTAAAGTGAGCAATGGAGAAATTAACACCAAAACCGCAGTGACGAGAATAAATATCAAGGTAAGAAGATAATACCTTGTACTTAGACTACTTTCGCCTTCCTTACCGAAGGATAATAAAACGAGATTTCTAGTCCAATTAAGTAGTTAAACTAAGGGAAAATTTGCAAAATAGACCGTTTTTATAAAGTAATTAGTGAAATAGATCACTTTTAAAAGTAATTAGCAAAATAGACTTCTTTTTGGCCAATAGGCCAAAAAGAGGTCGATTTTGAAAAAATGGCTTCAGAAAACATACGGGACTACTAGTCCCGTATGTTTAAAGCTAACTAATCTAATGATTAGTCTCGTATGTTTAAAGCTAACTAATCTAATGATTAGTGCACTAATCATTAGATTAGTTAGCTTTAAACATACGAGACTACTACTAGCAGTCCCGTATGTTTTCTGAAGATATTTTTTCAAAATCGATCTCTTTTGTCAAAAAGAGGTCTATTTTGCTAATTACTCTCAAAAGTGGTCTATTTCGCTAATTACTTTATAAAAACGGTCTATTTTGCAAAATTTCCCTTAAACTAAAGTAGGGTTAGTGCCGGGAGCCTAAACTCTCTCTGAGATAATGTTAGTGTATGTTGCTCGTAACCGTCCTGTTACATTTTGAGTTTAGAGTGGAGAAAATTTGAGCCATTAGTAACCAATTTGGCAGTTTTCTTTCTGCTTCAAAATTTCCGCGCACAAAGGAAAGACTCTTTTCTTTCATTCGGCATCCCATTTAATGAGCAAACACCTGCTGTCACAAATACTTCTCTTCTTGGCCTTCTCTTTGTTTATGTCAAGATGCGCAGTCTTTTGTGAAAGAGCTCTGCTATATGGACCCAAAATATAAGACAATTGGAGGGGGACATGTCATGCTAGCTCATTATGCAATAGGGAGGGACACCTCACTTGTCTCCTCCATTGCTCCCATATTTTGGGTCCTTGAGGCATTTTTCTTTGTGAAAATAACCTCATCAACTATATAGACTCCAGAGGATAAGCAATATGAAAAATACCCAAATCCCCGAAATAGGCCTGACGATAAACCGACAAAATCAGATACAACTCGAGCAAGGGCTTAAGCAGGCTTTCCGTCTCAATGTTTAATAACCTGAAGTGGTAAGAAGATGAAGGTGAGGGATTACAGTATGAGGTCATGACTTGGAAACATGCTTTAAATTTAGGTTTAACATGGTTTGCAGGATTTGCGGCGCTGAGATCTGACATCGTGAGAACCTTGCGAGTTCATATTTCTACAGCCAAAAAAAAAGGGAAAAATACTTTCAGCCCCCAAAAGCCAAGTGAACATGCTTCCCACCCCCAGGACTTGGTCAATGAGTGTTTTACCCCTAAAAATAAAGAATCTGTTCTCTGAGCCCCAAAACACAAAACCCAAGACATTAAAACATGTGAAGACCATAATACTCTTCTCTCTCTCTTTCTTTTTTATTAAAATATGATGGGGGATTATTTTATTATTTTTGTTTTCTCTCTCTCTTTATCATGATGTACCAAGAGGATAGTTGAAATGATTGATGAGGATTATTTTATTATTTTTGTTTTTTATTATTTTGGTTGTTTGTATTGGGAGGCTGTTAAGGTTACGGGTTGGTTGTTAAGGTTACGGGTTGGTTGTTAAGGTTAAGGGTTTGTTGTTAAGGTTATGAATCCTCTCTCTCTCTCTCTTTTTTTTATTAAAAAATGATGGGGATTATTTTATTATTTTTGTTTTCTCTCTCTCTCTTTATCATGATGATTGATGAGGATTATTTTATTATTTTCGTTTTTTATTATTTTGGTTGTTTGTATTGGGAGGTTGTTAAAGTTACGGGTTGATTGTTAAGGTTACGGGTTGGTTGTTAAGGTTAAGTGTTTGTTAAGGTTATGAATCCTCTCTCTCTCTCTCTTTTTTTTTATTAAAATATGATGGGGATTATTTTATTATTTTTGTTTTCTCTCTCTCTTTATCATGATGTACCAAGAGGATAGTTAAAATGATTGATGAGGATTATTTTATTATTTTTGTTTTTTATTATTTTGGTTGTTTGTATTGGGAGGTTGTTAAGGTTACGGGTTGGTTGTTAAGGTTACGGGTTGGTTGTTAAGGTTAATGGTTTGTTGTTAAGGTTATGAATCCTCTCTCTTTCTTTCTTTTTTTATTAAAATATGATGGGGATTATTTTATTATTTTTATTTTCTCTCTCTCTCTCTTTATCATGATGTACCAAGAGGATAGTTGAAATGATTGATGATGATTATTTTATTATTTTTGTTTTTTATTATTTTGGTTGTTTGTATTGGGAGGTTGTTAAGGTTACGGGTTGATTGTTAAGGTTACGGGTTGGTTGTTAAGGTTAAGGGTTTGTTGTTAAGGTTGTGGATTTGTTGTGTAGGTTACGGATTTGTTGTTAAGGTTACGGGTTTAATTGTTAAGGTTACGGGTTTAATTGTTAGGGTTACCTATCTAAAGATCCTCTTGGTACATCATGATAAAGAGAGAGAGAGGGAAAAATAATAAAATAATCCTCATCATATTTTAATAAAAAAAGAAAGAGAGAGAGAAGGGTATTATGGTCTTCACATGTTTTAATGTCTTGGGTTTTGTGTTTTGGGGGCTCAGAGAACACAATCTTTATTTTTAGGGTTTTAATGTCTTGGGTTTTGTGTTTTGGGGGCTCAGAGAACACAATCTTTATTTTTAGGGGTAAAACACACATTGACCAAGTTTTGGGGGTGGGAAGCACGTTCACTTGGCTTTTGGGGGCTGGAAGCATTTTTCCCAAAAAAAATCCTTCTCTTGCCGCCCGAGGTCTAACACGCACGCTTTCTTTAAAAACCCTACCCAGTGTCAGTTATTCATCAAGATTCAAGTAAGGGTTAACACAGACAATAAATAAATAAACACATAAAGGTACAGAAAGATTACCTCAAAAGGCAGAGAATAAGGTGCAATTTCTTCTATTAATTAAGCTCAATTTTGTTTTGTAAATGGCTCAAGAAGAGAGTGCAAGGTGGGGAATATATAGCACAGTAAGGTGATGGTAGATATGCTGAACAGCCCAAAACTTGGGAAATAATTCTCAGGTTGACGCAACTCTCGACCTACTCTCAGCTTGAAATTTGCTTGGAGGGTGTTTGTTTCAAATCCTATAATTTTAGGATATGGATTTCACCATGGGATTTGAAATCCATAGGTTTTTAACGTTGAGTTGGGATTTCTAAAATGTTGTTTGTTTCATCAATATTTTCGGATATGTAATCCTATAATTTGTATTTGTTTGTTTCAAACTCAAATTGTAGCATTACAAATATTAGAATTTGAAATCTAGCCTAAATCCTTTCTCAAAGAGGGGATTTCACAAATGCTATAGTATATTAGTTTTTTATTATTTGGGTATTCAATATCCCAAAATTTATTTTGAATCAAACAAAAGGTTATGGAATCCATAAACTCAAAAAAAAAAACCCCTTTTCATCCTAGATTTGTAATCCACCATATATCCAGAAAAAAAAGGCCAAACACCCCCCCACCCCCCCACCCACGCACCCACACCCCGATTACGCCTTATACTGGAGGCATGATGAATGAAAATGGATTTTTCAACGAAGGCTTGGTGGATGGTTCAAAATAACTTTCAGGTGAAAAAAGAGAGGATAATAATAACTATGTTTCTCTCACAAGTTATTACTATCGGAAACAAGAAACGAACAGATAGGGTTTTATGGAATTATTATATTATTAAAAAAAAATAGCCATTAGCAGATAGGCTCGGCTTGAGATGTGGGTGGAACCTTAAGACCTCATCTTTGGGTTAAAAGCCATAATAAGTAAGTGAGCTGGGCTTTGGTCGTTTGTGCCACTGGTCCCCAAAAATGTTATATCATCCACTTGAACTAGTGTGCACCCAGGGCAAAGCATAGTCCCTTGTTTTCTTAAGCACTACATTTAAAACTTGTTTCTCTCTAAGTTTTAATGCATTTGATATGATTATTGTATGCTTAAAATTAAAAATTATATTTACTCCTCTTTACTTAAAGAAGAATACACGTTTTAATATATTTGAAGTAGAATTCATTTTAATCCTTTATATTTAAGGATCCAAGTTTTAATACATTTGATTTAGAAATTAATATCTATATTTAAAAAAGGATCCAAATTTCCTGTAGCACAAACAGTATTTCAAGTGGAGAGGGCAAGTTTGGCTTACTGGTTATGCTACATTACCGTAGCTTACTGGTTATGCTACATTACCGTAGCATGAACAGTGATTCTTGAATTTTCCTTTTAAGAATAGACGTGCACCCCGTGCAAAGCATGGACCCCTGTTTTTCTAAGCACTGCATTTTAAACTTGTTTCCATCTAAGTTTTAATGCATTTGATTTGATTATTGTATGCTTAAAATTAGAAATTATATCTACTCTTCTATATTTAAAGAAGGATGCAAGTTTTAATACATTTGATGTAGAATTCATATTTACTCCTTTATACTTAAAAAAAGATCTAAGTTTTAATACATTTGATTTAAAAATTATGTCTATATTTAAAGAAGGATCCAAATGTTAATACTGTGGTGAAAATATTTTATGTCATGCTACGTTTTTTATTGTGGCATAAACAATGCTTCATCGTAGAGGGCAAATTTTGTTTACTGTTCATGCTACAGTGATTTACTGTATCATAAACAGTAATTCTTTTGATCTTCAAGTATAGAAAAGTAGATTTGATCTACTCTCTTATGAATACTCTATAAGGGATTTTTTTAGTTTTAAAAGGATTTTTTTTAAAAAAAATTTAGTGATTGCGGATTTTCAAACGGGTCAACATGTCAGAGCTAGGGGTGGAAATGAACCAAATAGTTAATAAACATTTCAGGTATATTTGATTTGTTTGATTATCAAATATGCTTTCTCGTTTTTCTATTTTTATAGTAGTATATTGTATCATTTTTTATGTGTATAAATATTGATGTTTATATGTATTATATTAATAATTTATAAACACATATTTCAAATTTAGGGTTTGAACTCATGACTTCATGCTCAAAAAACTTATGACTTAGCAAATGTGCTAATGCGATATTCATGAAGTTTTAATGAATACTCGACTAACAAACGAATTAAATTTGAATTCGTCAAAATAATTGAATTCGAATTTGACTGCCATGATATTCGATTCGATTCGTTCCACCCCTAGTCAGAGCTATACATTTTTGTTTTTTCTTGACAAAAGCAACAACTTGTCGTCATATTTATCATGTCTCTTTCTTATCAAATAAATAGACTTAGATTGTGAAGCATTGCTTGACAAAGCAAATGATGGAGTGCTAAACAATTTTGAAGCGGTTTAATGCGAAATTTATGCACGAGAAAATACTTTAATGTAACTGCTGTTCACAATACACACGATGCACCAAACTAGCAGGCTCTGGATCAGTGTGCTTGCCCATAAGGGAACTTGCTTTAATGTCCCAATCAAAAAATTATTATTATTTTATTGAAACATTAATGCTATGACATTAGATTGATTTGAGGTTGCAATATGAGTTTTATTGTAAGGACTCAAAATATGGGACGAACAGAGGGGCATGTGATGTGTCCTTCTCCTATTGTATAATGAGGAGGGATACTTTACCTATTCCCTTGTTGGTCTCATATTTTGGGTCTTTGAGAAATTTTCTTATAAATATACAAGAGTAATTAATAGAAGGGAAAAATGCTTCCAGCCCCCAAATTCGTAACAAATATGCTTCCCCCTCCCAAGACTTTTTCAACGCTCTAAAAACCCCCAAATTCGTAATAATTGTGCTCTGAGCCCCCAAAACACAAAGCCCAATAATTTTACACAGGTAAAGACTATAATACCCATTCTCTCTCTCTACCCCCTCCGTCCCTTCTGCAACCCTCGTGGCGGCCGAAGCTCCTCTCCGGTCTCACGCCTCGACCCCTCGCCTCCGCTCGCCGAGATCCTCCGTGTCCACCGCCGATCCCAGCGCGGCCTCCGCTCGACCCCTCGCTCGACCCCTCGGCCTTTGCTCGCCGAGAATATTTCATGAAGCTCAGAACCTCAACCTTAACCTGTCCCTGCAGCCTGGGCCTCGTCCCGAGCACGCACGAGTTTTCTCGTGTAACTATTGCAGACAGACTTTTTACAGCACCCAAGCTCTTGGAGGACACCAGAATGCACACAAGCTGGAGCGCAACCTAGCGAAGAGGAGCAGAGAGATGGCTAATGATTGAATTGATCTCGTAATGACACGTGCGAACTTGATGTTGCTTTGTAGCTTCTGAAACTAATGCATCTAGATTTACTAGCAACAGAGTTTCTTCCTGTCACATGTTTTCTTTTTGGGATCTTTTTCTTTTTTTATTTTCCCCCTTCAAAATAAGTTTTCCTGTTCGAAAAAGAATGCCTCTTCTCTCTTGCATCAACGGTATTTTCTTTCTTCACGTTTAATATACATGTACCCAATGATAGTTATCTTTTCTATTTGCAGATAAGGTTACGGTTGTTAAGGTTACGGGTTGTTAAGATTACGGGTTGCTTGTTAAGGTTACGTGTTGCTTGTTAAGGTTACGGTTTGCTTGTTAAGGTTACGCGTTGATTGTGAAGATTAAGCTTAACAACCAACCCGTAACCTTAACAACCAACCCGTAACCTTAACAATCAACGCGTAACATTCACAACCAACGTGTAACCTTAACAAGCAAACCCGTAACATTCACAAGCAACTCGTAAAACCTTCATAAAAATAAAAAAAAGGAAGGAAATAGAAAAAAAAAAGCTTTAATTTTTTGTACTTCTACTATAATAATTCATAACTTCATAAAATAAAAAGCAGTAACAATTCTATACTTTTCTTCAGAAAATTCATGCTTACAGCACCACATAAAACTGTGCAATGTATGATTACTTTCATTTTACCACTCAACACTCATGAGGAGGTGGACTGCCATGGTTTTGAGACCGTTGACAGGGTAGAGGAAGAAGACGATGATGCATACATTTGTTTTAGGTAGTGGGAGTGAGCTAGATTTTGTAATAATATTTCACTTTTAATTTTAATGAAATTTTCAAAAGCCAAACGATTTATGTGTTGGTTGTTAAAGTTACAGGTTGCTTGTTAAGGTTACACGTTGGTTGTTAAGGTTACGTGTTGGTTGTTAAAGTTATACGCGTTGGTTGTTAAGGTTTCGGGTTGCTCGTTAAGGTTTCGGGTTGCTTGTTAATGTTTCGGGTTGCTTGTTAAGGTTACGCGTTGGTTGTTAATGTTACGAATTTTCAAAAGCCAAACGATTTACGTGTTGGTTGTTAAGGTTACAGGTTGCTTGTTAAGGTTACACGTTGGTTGTTAAGATCACGTGTTGGTTGTTAAAGCTATACGCGTTGGTTGTTAAGGTTTCGGGTTGAACATCAAGTTCGCACGTGTCATTACGAGATCAATTCAATCATTAGCCATCTCTCTGCTCTTCTTCGCTAGGTTGCGCTCCAGCTTGTGTGCATTCTGGTGTCCTCCAAGAGCTTGGGTGCTGTAAAAAGTCTGTCTGCAATAGTTACACGAGAAAACTCGTGCGTGCTCGGGACGAGGCCCAGACTGCAGGGACAGGTTAAGGTTGAGGTTCTGAGCTTCATGAAATATTCTCGGCGAGCAAAGGCCGAGGGGTCGAGCAGACGCCGCGCTGGGATCAGCGGTGGACACGGAGGATCTCAGCGAGCAGAGGCGAGGGGTCGAGGCGTGAGACCGGAGAGGAGCTTCGGCCGCCACGAGGGTTGCAGAAGGGACGGAGGGGGCTAGGGCAAAAATGGTGGGGGAAGGAGGAGGGAGAGAGGAGGGATTGTATGGTTATTACGAATATAATATTAGAGAGAGAGAATGGGTATTATAGTCTTTACCTGTGTAAAATTCTTGGGCTTTGTGTTTTGGGGGCTCAGAGCACAGTTATTACGAATTTGGGGGTTTTTAGAGCGTTGAAAAAGTCTTGGGAGGGGGAAGCATATTTGTTACGAATTTGGGGGCTGGAAGCATTTTTCCCTTAATAGAAATAGCTCCACTTATCCAAGTGCCCTGTAAAATGTTAAATGGGCGTTTTCCGTAATTTAAGCGAGCCTCCTTCAGGCCTTGTCAGAAATTATGAAAAGTAAAAGGGGGGTATCAATAATTTTCCCGGGCTCCCTGATCCCAACTTGCGCTTGCGACCCCAAAGACGATAACATCCGTCGCCGGTCAGATTAAGAGGCCTCGTCTTCTCCTCCCTCGTGATCTCCGTCTCACCCCGACACCAAGAGCAAAAAAAAAAGAAAAAGAAAGAAGGGATGCCCTAGTTTCGATCCAATGCCTCTCATTCTCATCTGAATTTAATCGAAAAGCATCCAATTTCAAAGAAAATTGCAGTTGAATCCATGTCAATTGCATTCGCTCAGAGCCTACCGACGATTCCTCGTCCCCAAAATCTCTACTCGTTTCCAGTCCCCAGAAACCGACTGCAGATTCTTACTTTCTCTGATTCCCCTCTTTCAGATGCGCGGAGAGTTCGTGCTCGCTGAGCACCGCTCTTCTCGTCGGATTCGAGGCCTTTTCATCTGGTAACATCCGAATCAAATTCAATCTCTATGTTCAACGAGCTAAAATTGTGATCTTTTTCAAGGTCAAAGCATTGACGGGAGTCAACACAGAGAGGCTTCCAGCGAATTGAGCTTGGACTCGATCCTTTCGATGACCGAGATACTGTTCATTATCCCGCCAGCTGTCTACTCGATTGGGTGTATTGTTGGGTTCTTGATTCCTGGTGCAGTGAAAAGCTTGCAGTCGAGCTCGGGCAACAGGATACTTGTTTGTCAGTTGCTGATGTTGGTGGGCTCGGTGGCGATTGGGAGTTTGATTCGCCGGAGGCAATGGGGGAGGATTTGTAGGAAGGCTGAGACTGGAGTGGGTGTTGATTTGGTTGCGAGGATTGAGAAGGTGGAGGAGGAGCTGAGGAGCTCGGTTACCATTGTTCGGGTCCTCTCGAGGCAGCTCGAGAAGCTTGGAATTAGGTTTAGGGTTACTAGGAAGGCTTTGAAAGAGCCCATTACTGAGGTGATGTTTGCTTTTCTTGCTTCATTCTTGTTAATATTTTGTTTGATGTTCACTCTAACAATGGATTGGCTCTTATCATTCCTAGCAACCCTTGCATTTTTATCTACTAAATAAAAAGCGGAGAAATTTTTAAAACCAACCATTTTTAAAATTTAATAGGCAAAATCGACCTAAACTGAAAAATATTAGCAAAACCGATCCTTTTCAGAAGAAAAGAGTCGGTTTTGCAGCGGAGGGTCTTTTACGAAGTGCACAGGACTGCTAGTCCCGTGCACTTGGTGTTCAGCAACGGCTGCCCTCTCTGCTTAAAAGTCGGGACTGCTAGTCCCGACTTTTAAGCAGAGAGCAGCTGCAATACCAAGTGCACGGGACTAGCAGTCCCGTACACTTGGTGTTCCAGCAGCTGCTCTCTCTGCTTAAAAGTCGGGACTAGCAGTCCCGACATTTAAGCAGAGAGAGCGAACACCAAGTGCACGGGACTAGCAGTCCTGTGCACTTGCTGTGCACATTTTTGTGCACTTTTTTGTGCACTTTTTGTCTGCATTTCAAGTAGTTCCTGTGCATACATCAACACAAACTTCCTCTAACAAGTCACATACTCATTTCACCACTGCATTTCATGTAGTCCCTGTGCATACATCCACACAAACTCCCACTAACAAATTACATACTGATTTCACCACATACTCATTTCAAATCAAACAAATCACATCACACCACAAACTCCCACTAACAAACAAATCCAACATAATAACACCACAAACTCCCACTAATCAAACAAATCAAACATATCACACGATATTATCGACTACAAATCCAAAAACCACATCCCTAAATAGTTTTGTAATGTATATAACCTGTAGTTTACATACATCCAAGAACTCTCCTCCTCCTCCTTTGTCTTCGTCGTCCTCCATACCGCCCTTCGACGAGTTCGTGATCCGGTTGCGTTTGTGGTTGTGACGGTCCAGGTAGGTTTTTTTTTTCTTCGGGGAAGAATGAACGAAAGACAGAACGAAAGAATGACGAAAAGAAAGGGAGCTGGTGGGGTAGGCGGACTGCACGGGACTACTAGTCCCGTGCAGTTCCGTAATTGCAAAAAACGACCCTTTTCGGTCGGTTTTGCTAATTAATTTGTGAGACGGTCGATTTTGCCCAATAAAATTGAAAAAGGGCTGTTTTAAAAATTTCTCCATAAAAAGCTGGTGCTTTCTTCCATGAAGAAACACCTAAATTCTGAATATTTATCAAAAGCCAGTCCATAAAGTTGGTCATTTCAAGGTAAAAGTTTGTTAAAAAATGTTGCCCTATTTCTAGCACCATGCATTTTACTTACGAAATTAACCGACATCGACCTTCTTAGCCCCGATAGACTCTTTACATAATCGAAGTGAATCATGATTGCTCAGTCACTAGCTAGATGATCTTGATCAATCAATAGTGACTTGATTTTTTTCATTTTTATTTTATCTTTATTTTTTGTTGGTGTTATAGTTATGATTGTTGAGGCCCTTGAACATTCGTTGATTTTTTGTAGTGGAGATTGGCAATGGTTGTTGGTAATCAAGTGTCAGTTATAGTCTTATAGATTAACCATGGAGTAGAACAGTATTGGTTACCCTTGGTTCATAAACCCTCCGATCCATGTAATGATGATATCATTTCATTCTCATGTTGTTTGCCTGCTATATATTAATAGTAAATTTCTGACCTCATCACCTCTTATCTTCATTTACTTTTATTTACTTTATGTATTATTCTATAACTTTCTATCTGCAATTTGTCAATCTAGTATCTCTTCCTTATTTTCTTTAACATGTTGTTTTGTAGCAGTTTATCTTCTAGATATCAATTTAGCATTAGAAAGCTAATGCGTAGGCAACCTAGTGATACGACGATGTCGACAACAAGAACAACAACAACAAAAAATCATTTATCCCATGACTTAAGGATTAGTTATATGAATTTATTGCTTCCATTCAGCTATTAGGCCCAACCCTGGTGTTTGGTTTTTGTTTAATTTTTTATCAAACAATCGAGTAAAGAACAAATAAAGATATATGGAGTTCATATGAGCAGCTAGATACATTCTGGAGGTTCATATCAGCTTCTTATTTTCGTTTATCACAGCTTGTCTACAATGTTAGTGACAGTCCAAGTTTTGATAAATATCAGCATCTTCAAAAAAGTTAAAAAAAAGGGTTCATGGACAAGATTATGTTAGTTATACTATCTTAAGTGTGGTCTTTTAGACATCATAGTATTTGCTCAAAAACCTTCCCCATTATTTGGTGTGCATTTTATATATGTTTGCAGAAATCAGCGGAAGTCGACCTTCTCACGTTTAATGGAGTTAGTACATTGATGATTGATGTTCTAGTTGTCTAAGTTGTGTAGACCACTAGCTATTGTATCTATTGTATCATTTTGGGCAATAGTGACCTGTTCACATATTTCACATGTATGATATGATTATGAACGAATGAAGATTGAGGCGCTAGGAACTTTGTTGTATTTTGTAATTGGGTAGAAATTGGAGTTGGTTATCAGTTCTAGATCAAGAGTAATTCCTCTCCTAGATACCTTTTTCTTACACCTTCCAAACCTGTGAGAATGACAATCCATTAACTACAGTTCTTGCCATTGTGCATGCTCTTATACCTCTGACAGAAAAACTTTAAGTGCATTGCCTCCCATGATCATTTAGCCTAACTTATTGTTCTGCAACTTTGTATCTGCAATTTGTCGCTTTAGTCACACCCTTCTCATTTAATTTAACATGTAAACATGCAAGTTGCAACTTTCTTGCAACATATAGTTTAGCATTAGAAAGATAATAGGCGACGAACAACAACAAAAAATACTGTATTCATGTTTTTTGTTGCTTATATTTGAATTTTATTCTCCCATTCAGCTCTGTTATGGCCTTGCGGCTCATCCCTCTATTATTTCTCTTTAGTCTTTACCATGGCTGGATTGTAGTTTAGTGATAATCCTAGTTATGATTTTCTGGATAGGAATTCACGCTTCCTGAAAAGGAAAAAGAAAAAGAAATTTTTTTCAAGGGCAACATATTGCACGCTGAAATATTCAATCATTACGTGTTGAGTTTGTTTTCGTCGTCTTGTTGGCCTTGTTTGATCTTCCTAAACATTATGACCCTTGTATCTCAAGGACAAAAAGTTTTACTTATAAAGAACCCCAAGCATCATCGTTGTCTTAATTTTTTGCTTCAAGCATCATAGATTTGTCTTGATGGTGAAATTGAAGTGTAATTGATCCCTACAGGCTGCGGCTTTGGCGCGGAAGAACTCAGAGGCTACTCGTGCTCTAGCATTGCAAGAAGACATTCTTGAAAAGGAGCTTGGTGAAATTCAGAAGGTCTTATTGGCAATGCAGGTAGGTCTTACATTTGGGCTTTGTTGTAGCGTCTGGAACAGCAGTTTTTTCATGCCTGCTATTTGCTTTGTGTTCTAGTCCAGACTAGTCATGGAGATGGCCTTTTTTGATTTCTAGTAGGAAGCACACCTTAAGAGGATTGGTGAATATTTATCTATATACTAAAGCTATTGGGGTTAGCACTGTAGCTTGACAACATTCATTTCTACATCACACCCCAATAGCTTATTGTTAAAAGAGACAATAGGTAATTTTTGTTTACAAACCCAACGTTCAACCCAATTTGCTTATAAGTCAACCACTTCAAAAATTCATCTCTGGTACATAACGCTCCACGGGTTTGAAACTTTTCTCAACTTCGCAACATTAGTTCAATGTAGTTAGAAGTAATAATAAATTAATAGGATTTTTATCTATAAACCCAATAAGCTAATTCAATTTAATTTTAAGTCCACCCACTTGAAAATTTAATCATAAACCTGAAATACATCAACTCCAATAATATAATATAATAATATAATGATGGACCATATGAAGAGTTTTTTTTGCTATAAAGCCAAAATTCCCTAATTTTTTTTTAAATTCACTCACTTTATAATCAATCTTTTACCTAAAATACTCTAATGAATTACTTTTAAACTTAATTTATATTTCATTAACTTGTTATATCATATGTTGCAACCGTAGATTGATTATTTAGCTCCCACCCATTGCAAGGATTTTTTTAGTTATAAATCCAAAGTATTGGATATATTTATTTTTAAACTACACACCTCGAAAATCGCTCTTAGAGTCAACAAACTATAGTAACCTATTTTTAAGCCCAATTTGTCACAGTTTGTATGTATGGTTTAAGTTGTTATATTCCACTTTGGCTTACTCTAGTTCTTTTCTAATAATCTAGGTGTACAGTATTTTAGACCAAATGCTTAAGCATTACTTTAGGCTGTTTTCCATGTTGTTGCAATGCCGTAAATGGTAGATCAGTTTTTTCCTATAAGTTCAAGGATTTATGCTCATTTATTTTTAAGTTCATCCACTGTGCAAAGATTTTTTCTAAATCAAAAGTATTCTGGCAGTTTTATATACATGTAAGTTGTTATATTTTATTTTACATGTGAAGTTTTATTCTAAGTTGTTAGGTAGAGTAGAGATTCTTCAAAACACCCTATCTAATAGGGTAATCTATACCACTCATGGGTGGTTAAATGATTAGTTTATAAATTATGGTTATTCTATTAATGGTGTAAACCACCCCACTTAGGGTGGTTTTTGTAGAAATCCTACTGTTTTGATACACCATATATATTATAAATAAAATACTTAACCGTGTTGTATTAAGGCAGCCATCAAAAATGTTTTCTTGTGTATAAACTCAAAATTTTAGCCTATTGCCTTTTGAACTTACTCTCTTCCTAAAAGGAGTTTTTATGTATACGCCTAAAATCTTATCTTCATTTATTATTAAAGTCAATCACCTCCAAGATCACTCTTGAGATCCAAAATACTCATCCGAACAAATCTTAAACTCACTTTACATTTTCACCACTCATCATATGTGAGTATATTTTGTTAAAACGTTGTATATTTTCGTTCTAAATCCAAAGTCATACTATTTAGTTTTAAACTCGTATATTTTCGTTCTAAATCCAAAGGTACTCTTAAACACAAAATACTCAACATTTTATTTAAATCTATTTTGATTTGATATACATTGTGAGTCATTATATTTTTGTTTAAAGTGGTCATCTACGGTGTATTTTTTAACTAACTATTTAATCCATAAAGTTTTTTATTTGGTTTTTTTGGCTCTAAGCCCAAAGTTCCCCTCTATTTTTTGACCCCACTCATATTCATAGTAATTTTTCCTAAATGGTTAGGTGTACTATGTGATAAGATGACTTAACCATTATTTTTTAGCTTTTTCCATGTTAATCTCGCAACATAGTGAACTGTAGATGTGTGTGTGTGTGTGTGTTGCTTCATTTATTTTTAAACTCACTCACTTTATAAAATGAATTTTTATCTCCAAACCGAAAGTTTTACCTTCATTTACTTTTAGACCCACACACTTTCTAGATCACCTTGGTTCTAACATACTTGCAAGAAAATTTTTAACTATTGTATGTTAGTAGTTTTGTATCATTGTAAGATGATATATTTTGCTTTAACTTGCTATTTTATTCAAAGTATTAGGTGTACAATATACTTTTAGGTCAAATACTTAAACTATATTTTTTTATTGTTTACGCGCAAATTCAGCGGCAACGCACGGTCAATTTTGCTCGTTATTCTTTATAAAGCATAGCAAATGCTCAATTTTCTGGGTCAATCTATTTTTAGTTTGTACCTCGAGTGTTATAATGTCATCCTTTTGAGCCATCTTCTTTTCCTTGCGTGAATGCAACTGAGCAGGCATACAATCTAAACAAATGCCTAGTTGCTTCTATCATAATATCAGGAGATATTTTAGCTGTGAGACATGATCACCTGGACACAGTTGAACAATATATGATTCTATGTCAAAAACTCAACAGTTAGTTTAGTATCATCATTTCCCACATCATTCCTAGCAAGTTCTTTTCCCATAATAATTTGTTGATGATGGAACACACTAAACGGAAGATAACAATATGTGACATTCTAAAACTTGTGTCAAGTTCTTGTGCAAGGAAAACGTGGACAAGAGAGGAGCTTCCATAATCCTAGACTAGAAGTGATTTGGTGGTTAGAGAAAATGTACCTAGTAAGTTTTGCACTTTATATGTTGAACCTAGGCACTGACTTCTAAAATTCTCCTGGACCAAGAAACAGTTAGAAGAAGGTGAAACCGTGACAGTTAATAGATAAACTGGGAAAACCGATTGTGAGTTTATGTAACTTTAATTTACTTAAATAGTGGAAATTTTATATTATTAAAAATAATATCATTGCAATTTGACTACATTTTGATTATTGTTGCTGATCAATTTCTCAAAAATGTTTATTTGTTGGATGCTGTCAAGTCCTACTATTTTCCGTTTAAATTGGTCAAGCCTCGTGAATGTAGTGGAAAGACTTTCATATGATGTGGTTCACTTAGAGCCTTGTTGACTAAAGCAATTTTAGAAATTGTGCATGATTAATCGCTAAGGAACACACATTCGACACTCTAGATTGGAATCATAATTGGATCCTAATCTAGACAAATGTCAACAACCATTCTTTGTGAACTTTTGCAAAAAAAGAAAGAAAAAACAAATGCGAAGTACTTACTAAAACTTATAGTACATCTGTGTTGAAGTCCAGTTATCTTTATACAAAGGGTTTAAGAAAAATATAAAATACTTTTTACCTACATACACAAAAGGGGAATTTTCTCTCTCTGTATTTCAAGCTATTTTGATGGAATTATAAAGACTAAAACTCAATTTAATGACTTAGAAAGTGATTCTGACTGATATAAGATCATAAGACAAATTTGACCTGATGTAAGATTATGATGCGCTCCTAATACTGATAGATGAGAACCTGATTGAATACATTGGTGATGAGTTCATAATCTCCATTATCATTCATTTTGCGCGCTTCCAAGTTCCAAAAAAGTAAGTACCCGGCAGCTAGATGGACAATTGGATACAACTTACATCCTAACTTGATCTCTTTTGTCTTAGTGGTTCCATGAGACATGTTTTCTATGTCTAATGGTACATTCAATTTCATTTTCTAGTCCTGTGAGCTTGCTAAACAAGTACAGTTGTCCTGCATCAGTTCAATATGAAAAATAGAACATTTTGTCCGTTATTGGCCTTCGGTGAATTTTCCCCTTCAATTTAAGTTCTTCGACATGCTGTTCATAGTCGTCTACATTTGTTGATTTTTGTATTCTTATATGTAGTTGAAAGGATAGTGGTCATCCTTTTTCTTTCTTTCTTTTTTTAAAGAAAAAGATAATCATCTTTGACTGCTGAGGGCTGATCACATTATTAAGAGGTAATTCAAGATGGAGTTTTGCACTGGTTTCTAATTATGCGGCATTCACTGTCAGAATAGGTCCAAGTTCAACTGTACAAAACATTTACATTTAACCTGTGCTGGGTAGAAGAAAGGTTGTAGGTTGAGCACTGAGAGCTTGTATTGTCTATTATCCTGTAAGACGAAAATAATTCTTGGTTTCGAGCGTGTATGCACTTCAATCTTCAATCTTTGGTCGATCAGCATCCTCACTAACGTCAACTATGCTCTACCAAACAACAAGGGATTAGCATAACTCAAAGTAAGAGACAGCTCGATGAAATAGTTGACTGAGTTAGTAATAACTGGTTGCTAACCTGAAATCAGCCTTCGGTGTAAATTGAGAGCCAAGGTGAAAACTGGGGCTGTTTAGTTGTTAGGAATGGAGTTATATCAGCTTTGGCTGCATAGGAGGATCATTTCCTTTATTTATTTCTGACCAACCAAATCATGAACAAGTCTACATATCACAAAAGGTAGCATGTTCAGCAAATATTGCAGCATTTTTAGCAACTAATTCCTCGTTAACAAGGGCATCATCCATAAATGAAAAGCAAACCCCTCATCATTTTTCAACTTTTGCCTTCAATTTCCCTAATTGTTTCATAACTAGATGGTAATATTTTGCCTTTAAAATCTTCTTTTCAGTTGGCTCTGGCAGTGGGTATTTAAGTTGACAATCTTTGATTAGCTTTTGTATTTGTATTGTATCCATGCTTGGGTATCTCTGCAGGAACAACAGCAGAAGCAGCTGGAGTTGATCCTTGCAATTGGGAAAGCAGGCAGACTGTTTGAAAGCAAGCGGGATACTTCTTCTACAGCAGAGCAAGGTACAGTTAACAGCCATAATCCTCCAATTATTGATAAGAAAACGAGCAAGCAACTGGAAATCCAAACGGGAACCTAGGCAGAGCCAATGACGACGATAGACGATAGATCTTTGAGATGCTCTCGATCTTCACTCTTAATTTAAAAGGTCCCCATCTCAGCCATTTAGATACGGGGTTGGATTCGGTATGGTACATTATGGAGATGTCGCAGAGAGTACTTATACGTGGATGCTTAGTCTGCAAATATAATCTTTGGAGAGATTTAATGGAGGCGGTGTAGCTGTTAAGGAGCCTTGATTACTTGGTTCTACCTGTAATGAACTATCCAATATAGAGGTAAAAGGGCATGATTTCTCTACGAGGCAGTTTTCTGCCTTTTTATCTAAAGATGTCAGTTCTATTTGCCAGCGATTCGTTCCAGAGTTGGAAGTAAGCTAAGGAAACAAACATGTGTAAGGAATGAACACTTGAAGAGAGTTTATTTCCTGTTCTCTGTTGATTAGTTTGCTTGTCAAGTTTTCTGTGCAAGTAATATTGTTTTCAGGAGACTGCAGGAATGATGATGGTCTCCTTTCTGAAATTGGTGAAATCGTTTTTCTCAAGAGGTTCTGAAATTGGGCTGAGGGTGAATGTTGCGGAAGTAATTGCTTTTTGTGGTTAACTTACATTTTTCAAAATTTTTGCTCCCTTAACTAGTGGGAAATTCGAGGGGAAATTTTTTTTATGCGCAAACCATGTTATGATCTATTAATTACTAATCGTTCACATCTACCAGATGAACGATTCCAAATACCTAATAATGTGAATTAACCGAGTCACGTCGTTGGATGCAAATGACGCAACACATTTCTTGAGGGCAACGCATTTAATGAAATTATGGAAGGGAGGCACTAGAGGTACACCCTTGGGCACATTCTCAGCCACACCCCCTCACCTGCTACAGTACAGAGGGTCCCATATGGGATTTTTTAAAAAAATCCCATGTGGGGCTTTCTGCACTGTAGCAAGTGAGGGGGTGTGGCTGAGAGTGTGCCCAAGGGTGTGCCTCTAGTGTTTTTCATTATGGAATCTTCTAGGCCATGAGATTCTCAGAAGAAAATGACGAATGGTTTAATTACAAATTGCTAGGATTTTCACAATTTTTACATATTGAAAATTTGCGAAGATTTTTCATTTGACTAGTTAAATTTTGTCCAAACAAGGTACTTAGGGTAGCCATGACTTGGTCGTTGGCCAAACTTGGTCAAAATGATAAGCAGATAGTGCGACCTAAAATTCGTCACCTACTCCCGCACCTACTGATTTCAGGAAAAAAGAATCCACAGAGTTCTTTCTGTAGGATGCGGTGAGCTAAAAAAAAAGAGGGTGGCACCTGACCTATCACAACGATCACTATTATTATCTACTACGACCGTCAATATCCGACAGTAGATGTCTACATTTATAGGAGTAAGAATTCTATCAGCACCCCGCGTGTGCAAGGTTCTAAGTAGGGGTGTCCAAAAAGCCTATCGGCCCGGACCGGGACCCGGTCGTCGACGCAGAGCAGGCATCCGATTCTTCGCCTTCCGAAGGAAGTCTTGTCCGAATTCTACCATAAGTCCCTCGCTTGATGGCTCCGGACTGTAGACGGGTTACACACCGGGACGCTTCCAGAAACGACTTGAGATCAACCTGTGTCGATGTCTCTTTGCTGGTCATGTTGGCGGTGACCCTTGGAAATTCTCCGTCTTTAGCCACCGTTCTTCTTTGTCGGAAACGCCTATGCCTTGGTTTTGGCGTTTCGGTATTAAGCCTTTCGAACACTGAGATTCTCTCTGGGACTACCTTGATGCAGTTGCACTCAGACAGTACCGCCCGAATGAGCTTCGAACAAGGGCATCGAGTTCCTAGCCTTCGAAGACTCCCCTTTCTGGCTTTGCTCGTACCCCCAGCACGATAGTACAGCTCGTCCGTTTGAAAGTCAGAGCAACCTATCGTGTGTTGGCACGATTTCTCAGGTATAACGTAATCATCATCAGATGATAACGTTTCCTTCTGAGGGAGAATTGCCTTCCTTGGACTTTCAAGAGTCACGCGCCTTGAGACATGCCTTTTTGGGCGTGAATTCTCAGCGGGCTCCTGAACTTCAATGCGCAAAGTAGTGCGCTTGGGGCGACCCCCAGCATGTTGCGTTGTTTGGGGCTTTCGTAGTGGGTCCAAACGTTCTTGCTGGTCTTCTTCATCGGGCCCAAACGCTCTTGAACTGGAGCCTTGCCTCTCTCGTCGGGAATTGGACCGAGGCGCTCCAAGACTGGCTTTCTCCTTCGGGAGGACTCTGCATGATCTCCAGGAGTAGTTGTGGAAATCATCGGCGGTCTGGACTGATTCGCCGGAGGTTGCACTTTCCACGGTCGCAGTTGCTGCTTTTTGGTCTGAACTGCCGCTTCAAACTTCGGCCTCCAAACTTTGCGAGTTGGTGGCGGATTCTTAGCTACCTCTTTCTGCAGCTTTCTACGGGCTTCTTCAGCTTGAGCCCGTGCCTGCGCTGATAGTGCGCGGCGTTTACGGATGCGTTCTTCCAGCGTCGAACGATTCCGTTTGACACGGACCCATTCCATTTTCTACGGGCTTCTTCAGCTTGAACCCGTGCCTGCGCTGATAGTGCGCGGCGCTTGCGAATGCGCTCCTCCAGCGTCGATCGGTTCCGTTTGACACGGATCCATTCCATTATTGGCGGCTTGGAAGAGTCGCCATTCATCAGCCGTTGAGGCTGTTTGCCTCTCCCGTTCTTCAGATCCGCGTTGTAGCGGATTCCGTCGGTGGACTCCATCGCTTTGGCGAATTGTTTGGCCAAGCGTTGGCGTTGCCTTTGGCGGGCTCTCTTTGAGAGAGTCACCGCTCCTTTGGTGACGGAGGAATTGGTTGGAACCAGCTTGATCTGGTTGGAGGTTGGTGGAGCCTCACCTGACGCAACTTTGGCGTCAATCGAGATGAGGTCGTCGTTGGTAGCTTCAACTTCTTCGTACCAACGCACCTTTCTGTTGGAAGAGAACTTGGACTTCTTGGACTTGCGGGGGGAGGTCGATCTAGACGAGGATGAAAGGTACTCCTCGAACTTGGTCTGATCGAACTCGTATTCGACCTCCTCCACGACTGGGATCTGAATCCGCGGCTGCGACGCTCCAATCTCGGCAGCGAGATCGGTGGCTCCCACTGTGGTCGCCAGATTGTTCGCTGGAAAATTCGTTGCTTTCTTTGTTATTGATTCCATTGTCATCTTGAGTTACAACTTTTTGAGTTACAAAAGATCCGGTCTTTTTATAAGATCCGGTTACAACGAAAATCAAATAAAAAGAAATGAAAAATTACAACTTTGTTTCCTTGTTTGTCGAACGAATCGCGAGCTCCTGTTTTGCGGTCGCTCGCTTTGTGGGTTCTTTGCCTGCGCCGGGGTTGTTTGCCGTGGACCACCGCGAGATCTAGATCCGGTCGGATCTACGCAGTACGACGGGTATTATTCCACGAAGGAAATAATAGCCGGGAGGGATTGATTCACCAAGGAAACAATCGCTCAAGTCTCGGGATCTAAGACCAAGCTTAGATCCGGAGTATGCCTGCGTAGATCTGAGATCTGATCCTCTCGAACACCTGCCTTATTTGACGTTGATGATCGCCGAGCACCAGATCTGAAGGAGTGAGTCCCCGAAGTCCCAAAGTTTCAATCTTTTTTAAGTTCCGAGTCTCCAATCCAGCAGGGCTTCGCCTCTCTCCAAAATTTCCAACCTTTTGAAATGAAGAACCCCTTGGCCTATTTATAGGCTCTCGTCACTGTGCCCGTGCCCGTGTGCACGTGTGGCCAGCTCAAGGTGGCCGGCCACCTCAAGGTGGCTCGGCTCATGCCGAGCCACCCTGAGGTGGCTCGGCCACCCCAGGGGGTGGCTCGGCCTTGGCCGAGCCACCTTGAGGTGGCTCGGCTTGGGCCGAGCCACCTGAAGTTGGCTCGGCTTCGGCCGAACCCCTCTAGGTGGTGGTTTTTCGGTGTTTTCCGCCTTTGGTTCTGTCCATGATTCGGTTGATCCAGACTCTGATTTGTATATATAATTTATATTTTTATATATATGTTTATGTATAATACAATTTGTTTATGTAATTTCTATAAGTACTTACAATTTGTTTATGTATAATATATGAATTATATATATATATATATATATATATATATATATATATATATATATATATATAATTTATATTTTTATATATATGTTTATGTATAATACAATTTGTTTATGTAATTTCTATAAGTACTTACAATTTGTTTATGTATAATATATGAATGACATGATTATTAATTAAAAATTTATTTTTATCATCTTTTATTTTTATAATTTTTATACTTGTAATTTATGTCATTTTAATTAATTAAAAAAATTTATGTCATTTTTTATAATTTTTATGTATATTTTATGCTTTATTGTTTTTTTAAATTTAAAAAAATAAAAATACAAAAAACCCGGCCAGGTCCGGGCCCGGACCCGGCCCGGGGTACCCGGGTCCGGAGCTCCGGTTTTGCCCGGTCCGGGCCCGGATTTCCGGGCCGGGCCGGGCCGGATGGACAGATCTAGTTCTAAGCGATATATAGAAGCAATAAAATATCCAAATTGCCTCCTGTTTAAAAATCAATGGCTCAGAGTGCTTGCATCATGCGATGCGTAGTGATAGGATCAGAACTCCAACATTAATGTCACGTCTTCACACCGCGGAAGCGATATAACTCGAGAGAGAGCCCTGACTTTTATTTTCACAAAAGCTCAAGCTAACCTTTATATTCCTGTTTCACAAAGGAAACAAGAATAGAAGTGAAATATCTCAACAAAGTAAGATATACACTCTTCCTCTCATCAGTTCTAAGATTGAATTATCGAGGGAACCTACAAGCAATAGTTAACACCCAAACAATACTAAAGAAACGAGATTTACGTGGTTCGACAAACTTGCCTACGTTCACGGGAGGGGTGAGGGGAGATTTCACTATGAGGAGAACACCGATGACTTGTACAATCCACAAGCTCGTCTCAAAAGAAGAAGATTTGATTTTTACCCAAAAAATGACCTCTCTCTTGTAAAATCTCTCCAAGCTCTCTCCTCAAGATCTCTCTTTTCTAGCCGCCAAAAATTCTTGTTTTCTTCTCTGCAGCCGAAAAACAAAACCCTCTGTCGTTTTTTATCAAAACCCGTGTAGTTCAAAAAACCCTAGCTTTGGGTATTTATAGGAGAGTATGAAATTTCTTGGGTGTGCCGCACCCGCACCTGGGCTTGCCGCTTGCTGCACTGTGCTCGTGGGTGTGGCCTCCACGTTCACAATTCTCCACCTCGTACATCATTTGATAAACCTTAAATTTTAGACAAACACCATAAGAACACCTCGAACATCACCAGAGACAGATCTGAAACACCAAATCAGGCCAAACCAGGTCAAACCAGCTACGCTACTTTACCGTGGCTACCTACGTACCCTCCACAGGGATCAAGCTAACCGTAGTTCAGGATTTGTTCTCCATATAGTCTCCACCTCACCCCATCACCGCCCCGCAGGGCCATGCCCTCTTGGTCAGATCAACACGGGCTGATATAAAACAAATCCAAGCAATACTTAAACTTGCTAGCTGTGACCACCTTGGTTAACATGTCCGCGTGATTCTCATTTGTATGCACCTTGTAGGCTGTCTAAAAATCACTGCAGATAGCTGTAGGCTGTCTAAAAATTACTGCAGATAGCTTATCCCTACCAAACACCGATGATGGAAGTTACAATTTGACGACCTTCACAACAACCGATGAAAGCTCTAATTCGACAGCCTTCATAATCAACATCGGGAGTTACAATCTGACGACTCTCACATTTTCAAGGAGCCAAGACGAAGATTACAAGATGACGATTTTTGCAACGCTCTAGCAAAAGAGACTACAAATCGACGGTCTCTTCAAATCAAAACACATATATCTCTCAAACCGTAAGGAATTTGACAAAACTGACGGAGAAAACCGAACCCTATAGGGTTGGTTTGGTCGGCTCTGTCTCGTCGAGATAGCCGATTTTCATATATAATTCGTCCAATTCCGACTTACGGTTTGAAAGTTATGACATGTTCTTCGCAGCAAGTTATGTTCTGAAGTTTGTCTGCAAGACTGGACTTCGTCTGAACATTGGACTTAGTCCAAAGTTCGCCAAGTCCGCCTGAGGCTCACCTCTGCATCCACGACTCAAAACGCAGAGGTCATGCCCGCGATCTAAATTCAAAACGCAGAGGTCATGATCGCATTTGAGATTCAAAGCGCAGAGGTCATGCCCGCATTCTAAACTCAAAACGCAGAGGTCGTGACCGCATTTGAGATTCAAAACGCAGAGGTCATGCCCGCGTTCTAAACTCAAAACGCAAAGGTCGTGACCGCATTTGAGATTCAAAATGCAGAGGTCATGCCCGCGTTCTAAAGTCAAAACGCAGAGTTCGTGGACTCAAAACGCAGAGTCCATGCAGAACCCAACTCTGCGTCTCAGGTCCAAAACGCAGAGTTCATGTCTGTGTTCCAACTCTGCGACTCAGGTCCAAAACGCAGAGTTCATCTCTGTGTTCCAACTCTGCGACTCAGGTCCAAAACGTAGAGTTCATCTCTGTGTTCCAACTTTACGTCCCAGGTCCAAAAACACACAGTTTATACAGAACCCAACTCTACGTCCCAGGTCCAAAACGCACAATTCATCTCTGTACAGCGCGACCTGTGCGTTTTCAGCCTAAAACAGGCTCAACTGTGCGTTTTTAGCCTAAAATAGGCTAAACTGTGCGTTTTCAGCCTAAAACAGGCTCAGCTGTGCGTTTTCAGCCTAAAACAGGCCTAACTGTGCGTTCTAGGTCTAAAACATAGAGTTCGGGCCCAGAACGCTGTTTTTAGCATGTGACTCGTTCAAACACGATTTGAACGGTTCCAGAACCGTTTTCTCCCCACGATTTGAGGGGATCACTACCCTATCATGGAGAGATTCATGGGGGGCAGTTACACCCCCATTAAACCCTCATTAAGGAGAGATTTAAGGGGGCAGTTACACCCCTAAATCCCTTATAAATAGGGGTAAACTCAATGGAGTTCGGGCTGGCTGGGTTGATCGGGGAGGCTGGCTTTTTGGAGCTTAGACTTGGCAGCAAAGAGGAGATCTTCGGCTTGGCAGCGAGGGGAAGATCGACGTTCATTCTTCAACAACGTTCAGCTTTCATTCTTGGCTTATAAACCGATTTCGGTTAAATCAACTCTTTCATAGAGTTTCAAACTCGTTCAGAGTTCAACTCGATCAGAGTTCAAAACTTGCTCTGCAAGTTCTTCTAAAACTCGCTCTGAGTTATTAACTCATTAAGAGTTATTTTCAAACTTGCCACGCAAGTTCTCCACAACGTCAAATCGTGAGGAGAAGACCACGTTCACTTGCCACGCAAGTTCTCCACAACGTCAAATCGTGAGGAGAAGACCACGTTCCAGTGAAACAAGACGTACGGATCGTCAACGGAGAGCAAATTCGATGCGAGCATTCGAAGGAGGCACTCCATCGTCACCGTGAAGAACCCAGTTTTAAACAAAGGGGAGAATCCAGATCATTCTCCTCTCTTTTATAATCAGGAAATCCAATTGTAACTGAGATTAAAGGTATACAAATCAATTTTTCTTTATTTCTTTTACTGCAAATTTTTCCACAAACACACCTTCATGAGAGAGATATCGCCTTCCTCTATGACATCCCGCACGAAATGATACCTGATATCGATATGCTTGGTACGAGCATGATGAACTTGATTGTTCACCAAGTGAATCACACTTTGACTGTCTCACCACAAGTTCACGTTCTCCTGCTCAATCCCCAAATCGTCTAGAAGACCCTACAACCACAATGCTTCCTTCACTCCCTCCGCCATGGTCATGTACTCAGACTATGTAGTAGAAAGTATCACTGTAGACTACAACATTGATCGTCAACTAACTGGAGCACCATGTATTCTGA
The DNA here is from genome assembly GCF_001876935.1 of Asparagus officinalis. Classification (NCBI taxonomy): domain Eukaryota; kingdom Viridiplantae; phylum Streptophyta; class Magnoliopsida; order Asparagales; family Asparagaceae; genus Asparagus; species Asparagus officinalis. The sequence goes on from NC_033796.1 coordinate 5,752,200, forward strand.
ACACATAACCAGTAGTAGATTGTCGTCTGTCTAGATCGCTCGCATAATCTGAGTCAAGAAACCCATCAATCTGACATGTATCTCCACCAAAGCATATGCCCGTATCAGCGGTACCCTTTAAGTACCTCAGGACCCACTTCATCACTTCCCAATACATCTTTCCCGGATTCGCGATGAATCTGCTGACGACACTGACCGCCTATGAAATATCTGGACATGTACACACCATTGCGTACATCAAGCTGCCAACTGTACTAGCATAAGGAACACGTTCCATGTGTGTCTTCTTTTTCATTGTAGTGGGAGATTGTTTACCTGAAAGCCTGAAGTGTGAAGCCAATGAAGTCACCACTGACTTAGCACTTTGCATCCTGAACCTTATGATAACCCGCCCTATATAGCCCTTCTGACTCAAGAACAATCGTCGATTCGCCCGCTCTCTTCTAATCTCCATACCCAGTATTTCCCTTACAGCGCCCATGTCCTTCATCTCAAACTCTTTATCAAGTTGAGATTTCAGTCTATCTATCTCCACCCTACTCTTAGAAGCAATAAGCATGTTATCCACATACAAAAGAAGATAGATATAATCACTTCTACGAAGCTTCCGAATGTAAACACAACAATCATAATCACGCCGGAAAAACCCAGGCTTTAATATGAAAGAGTCAAATCACTTGTACCACTACCGAGGAGATTGCTTCAGTCCATAGAGTGACTTTCTCAAGCGACATACATGATGCTCCTTATCCTCAACCTTGTAGCCCCTAGGTTTATGCATATAGATCTCTTCATCCAAGTCTCCGTGCAAGAAGTCCGTCTTTATATCTAGTTGTTCCTGCTCAAGATCACCATGAGCAACAATACTCAATAGCATCCGAATAGAAGTGTACTTCACCACCAGAGAAAATATGTCATTATAATCCACACCCTTTCTTTGTGCAAACCTTTTAGCCACTAGTCTCGTCTTGTACCTTGTACCACCGAGCTCTAAAGGATCTTCCTTTCTCTTATACACCCACTTACAACCAATAGTTTTTCTTCCTATGGGTAATGAGACCACCTCCCATGTTTGGTTCTTTTGAAGAGATTCCATCTCCTCCTCCATCGCAGTCAACTAACTCTCACTATCCTTTTCCCGAATAACTTCCTTGAAGGAGAGTGGCTCATCTTCCTCCACCAAGAGTGTGTATTCTATCAAATTAACCTGCCCATAGTGCTTCAGGGGTTGATCAGCCCCCAGCTTCAGTACCTGCTTGTATGCTCGTCTTGGCCTAGTGGTGTTTGAGTCAAAAATCGGTTCTGTTGAGGAATTCATTATATCTTCAAGCGATTACAATAAATTCAAAGAAATAGTCTTTTTATAAGACCTCTTTTTACACAACAAAGCAAAAATTACAACTTTTGAAGAACAAACACAAAAATCGTCTATCGATCTTTGTTTTCGTGGGACTTTGCCTGTGCCGGGAACGCTTTGGTTCGTGGACCGCCGAATCACAGATCGTGAAGAGGGGGTTTACTGATTATGACTTCGTTTATCGAAGTGAGAAATTGAAACGATATCTTATCGAATTAAGATAGTCGTTCTTCTTAAAATCAAGTCAAAGCTTAATTTCAAGGCGTTGTATGAAAACTCAAATCTGCTCTCTCTGCTCTGGAATGCTCGATCCTCGTCAGAAGTGACCCTAGGGGGGTATTTATAGCTCAAGGGTCAGTAACTGCAAAAACTTAACAATCGAAGAAGTCAGTACGGCGAGACAGTGTTTACTGTCTCGCTGGGCGAGACAGTGTTTGCTGTCTCGACCCGCGAGACAGTAAATACTGTCTGGAAAATAGTACCGCGCAGTTTTCCATTTTAACGGCCTTCGCCAGCGTTTCAAACAATCCGTTATTTGGCAGTTATTCACGTGATTTTCGCCCAGCGATTTTCGCCACGTCCTTGGCAGTTAATGGGACACGGTAAGGACAGTTAGCAAAGGTGGTATTTGACATTTCAAAGCTGTCTCGGCTGGTGCGAGACAGCAAAAGTCTGTCTCGTTGGCGAGACAGCAAATACCTGTCTGCGGCTGGGCGAGACCAGCAAATACTAGTCTCGGCTGAGCGAGAGCAAGCAAAGACTGTCTCGCTGGCGAGACAGCAAAGTCTGTCTCGCTGGCGAGATAATTCATATCTGTCAGTTTTCAGTGGTTTTCCCTATGTTTGGATATCTATTAGCATTTTTTTTGATCCCTACAGATACCCCCTCCAAAGTATTCTAGACGCATTCTTTTATAGAAGAGTCTGGGATACTTTGGATAAGATAGATTTTACTTACGATCCCTTCAATGCTTGGCTGAGTAGATCGTGTGGAAGGACTTGTAAATGGCTTCAATGTTTGATCTCTTCTGCTTTTAGTCTATTCAGTTCTTCGTAGAATAGCTAATGTTTTCCCGGCGTCGCGTTTATCGCTTGACCGTTGTCGAGATCTTGAATTGAAGTTGGTACCTGTTCTTGTGGGTTTAGCTTTTATTACTGAATTGATATATCCATTGAGAGCTCATCAGGTTATCCTTAAGAATATTCAGATTAATATTCTCCAGAAACTTCCTGTTAAGGGTAGGAATACAGTTTAGACTCGTGTACCCATTGGAGTATCTCTCTGTATCGTATTTGTGCGACACAGTGTTTGCTGTCTCGCACTGCAAGACAGAGAGAATGCTGTCTCGCTCAGCGAGACAGATTTTGCTGTCTCGCTCAACGAGACAGAGTTTGCTGTCTCGCTCAGCGAGACAGAGTTTGCTGTCTCGCTCAGCGAGACAGAGAGTATATAAGTCGGACTGGGGCTTTTTTAGGGTTTTTCACGTCGATTTCTGGGTGATTCTTGGCGATTTTCTTGGGCGATTTCAGGGTGATTTTCAACCAGTTCTTTGTCTCTTCTTCTCCTCTTCGTTCTTGATTTGTGTGGAGCTTTCGTTTAGGGAGATTCCACTCGGATTTGACAGGTTTGTTCATCCTCTTGCTCCAAAATCTTGATTTTCTTTAACTGTGACTGTGCATGCATTGTTTCGGCTACACTTTGTGATATTTTGGTCGATTTCGTGCTTAAAATCCTGACTCTTTTCGTTGGGTTTCCTTGTAGATCATCTACTCATCATGTCGCCGCGTAGAGCTCGAGGAACCCGAGGCCGTCCGACTGTTCAGAGCCCCGAAGAGGCGGGCTCTGCTGCGATCTCACGTGGAGGTATATTTCTTTCACCCTCTCACGGATTTAGATACTGTATTTCGTCAGTTCCATATATATGTACTTGTATTTGCTTGCAGATCCTCGTTTGTATCCTTTGAGATACCCTCGAGAAGAGCCGATATCCTCCTTTGAGGGGATCGGCGCTTAAAAATGTTTGTTTTGCTTGGACAAAACACACTTCATAATACACAGGGGCGATTTCATATCATCCCATATGTATAGAAAGATTTTCGTATGCCGTTATAATGCCCATGCATAGTAACACATATCTTTTTATACATGTGGTAGATAAAAAAAAATCGTCACACCTGCTGTGAGATGGCGACTATATCTTATGGAGTAAGATATACCGTTTTCTCTAAAATCTTAGGACTACACTTACACAATTTATGTGTATGTTTCTTTTATCAGTCCGATTTCTTTCTACCACCTTTGCTGCTAATGTGGTTACTGGCCGGAGTAGCGTGACCCACTCTTATTATGAGGGGATCCCGTTAATTGAATCATCTCCCCAGTTCAAATCTGGCTCTGTTAAAGTTCAGGAACCTATCGGTTGGACGTGAGATGTTCTGGAGATTGACCGAAAATCACGAACACATTCATTGTGGTTTCATCAGGAAGGAAGCCACCCCAGGTTCCAGTGAAAGAGCTCATGTGCGGGGACTTCATCCGGGTGTCTTAGGACAAGACAATATACCTCAGAATGAGAAGATAGTGCAAGCCAACACCGTGAAGAACCGGTTAGCGGCAGCAGGAAAAAAATTACCCAGAGAGAATTTTAGATGTTATGGATGGGGCCATTATTCTGGGGATAAATGGTGGTGGAACAGGATGACCCGATATGTGTTGAACCGTTGGGGGCGAGAGTTAGCAGAATTAGGGTTGGATGTCCCGATCCGTGCCAGCATGCATGGCCTGCAGATTAGTGTAGGTCATTTCCTCTGTTTGTTCGAGATCTACAACCCGGACACTAATACATTCTTTACCAAAAACGGGGAGCTCGGACTACCACTGCATGAAATGATGCAGGTGTCTGGTTTGCCTATGGGCGATGTTCCATATGAAGAGTTCTTTCCGACCACCAATCGGCTGAACAAGATGAAAGATAGCTCAACTGTAACCCATGACACCTTATGGGAATTGACCTGCCATTATCATATAGCCATGGCCGAGATGGAGCCCAAAGCCAGAAAGAAATCTCCTCAGGTCAGCTTAAAACAATTCGTCGATTATCTATTCAAGAACCTGGATGACCGTTCAGCAGATGTATGCGGATTGTCTCCTTTGAGTTCGGGTGAAATCAATCATCTGTTAAAGAAAACAAACGCGCAATCTTATACCTCGCGCTCAGAAGACGGATTTTCGCATGGCACTAAGTTCCGCCCTTATCTATGGCAAGCTGGTGTTCCAATTAGCCCTACTGCTCTGCTGGCGGGTTTTCTGGCTTTATGGCTAAAGATGTGCGTAGTTCCCCACCAGTCCTCAGATGCGATGCCAATGGAAGTATGGTATCCGGCCGTCCAGCTAGCTACAGGTCGCAAATTATCTTTGCTTCCCGCTATGGTGGACGATATTCATAGTGGATTACGGCAATTAATCTCCGCGTTTACTCAGGAGAAAAAGAAACCCTCCGCCAGTCTGTCCGTTCCGAAGTTAGAGCTACCCTACACTTATCTGATGACCTGGTTAGTACTTCATCGACCAGATTTAATGGAAGCTCCTGAGACGGTAAATTCTAGCCTCCCTCTGTTGCAGAATCTCGAGAATTGCAAATGGATCAGGCATCGAGAGCCAGACATAACGAGGCAGTTTAAAATTCACAAGTGTTGGGAATTCTTCCCCTGCTTCCTTCAGTTCTCCGGTACCTACAATACTACCTTAGTGGATGCTGAAGACCCAAGGCAGAATCACACCATCTTGGATGTCGGGTGCTTCAGATGGTTGATGAACATTCGACCTGGATATCTATTATTCAGGGTAAGAGACGTTTGTCACATTGAACCCTATTTTTCATGTCGATTCGTCCGTCAGTTCGGCTATGATCAAATGTACGTCGGCAACCCGAATCGTCACCTTAGCTTTCGAGGTGGACTTATCGACGGTGCGAGGGCTTGGTTCTGGAGCATCGCTGGTTGCACAAATGTTGAATTTGATCTCCCCTTAGAGGCGCCGCCCCTACGGATGACCTTCCTCTTTTGTAAGTGGTTGATTGCTGCTAATATCGCCACTCAACGCAGGAGAATATCTGACTCAGAGGGAGAGGCAGCTCCGCGGCAAGCGGCAGAGGCGACTCGTGAGGCTATGGTGTCGACTCGAGGAAAAGAAGCTGTCGAATCTTCGAGAAAGGGAAAGGAACCGGCCCACCCAACGGATAGTGAAGAAGAGTTTGATAGCGAAGAAACTGAAACTTTTGAGGGGGCGGGTGAGAATGAATCGAGTTCTGAGGAAGTATCTGGCCTTCCCGATTCATTCTTTGATAGAGGACTTGTAAGGCCTTCTGTCGCTCCGGCCCAACCACAAGCTGCTCCGAAAAAATGGAAAGAGAGAGTCGTCATGGAATATCCTAACCGGATGACGGTAGAAGTTCTCAGCTGCGATGAAGAGGATGAAGAGGATACAGTACCTCTTGCTCGTAGGCAAAGATCTCAAACTTTCACGCAAGCTCAAACTCAAGCTTCTCCTCGAGCTGAGTTACGCACCAAACATCGTCACGAAGGTTCTGATGCACGTCCTCTGAAGAAACAAAAGAAAGCTGCCTCTAAACCATGCGTTCATCTTCCTGCTCTAGAAGAGACATCTGGTCGTAGTGCTTCTTCTGATGAACAAGGTAACTATTTATTTTTATTGTTTTTACATTTCTTAATGCTCAAACTTATTTCATGCTCAACTTCTGTAGTGAGTCGAGAAGAAGGAGAGTTGCCAGCTGATGCTGTTTCTCCCGGAGGTATGGAGACTGAGGAGACCAGCTTCGTCCAGCAAATGCAAGATGCTCTGAAAGAAGGACCAGCTGATGTTCCACCAACTCCTGACATCGATCCATCGGCTGCGGATACAGGTACTGATCTTTCTCCCCTTGGAAGAGAAATCCGAGAAATGAATGAGTCAGACCGTGTGCCTCCTTTAATGACTTGTGCGCTTGGTCTCCTTTTAGTTAAACTAAAAGAAGCAGGTACAAGTGGTGAAGCTCTCGAATCTGTCCCGACCGGCGAAGGTAATTAATCTTTGTCTTGAGCAAATTCGTTTGAATTTATGTGTCATTTACGATTCAACACGTTTTGTAGATGTCACGATGCACGAATCTGTTGGAGGAGAAGCCACGCATGCAACATAGGTCGAGGAATTCAATGAGCATCACCTCGATTTTGATCTCTCTGAAGGCGACCATGAGTATATCTCCGACTTATTATCGGGGAAAACTCCTGGTGCGGCCACAGAATCCAACGTTGGAGTCGGTTCAACAGAAGCAGGTCCTTCTGAAAGTAAGACCTCTATTCTGTAAACTCCATATATGCATACACATATATTTTAACTTGATTAATCATATAAGTGCTTGAATTATAGGACCAGTTGCTGGAACTGATACTACTATAATCATTGGAACGTCTGATCGACCGGAGGGTAGTGAACTCGTGCCATGGGCAGGAACTGAGGTTGATTTGCAATCATCAGTTCTTGAACCTCAACCTTCTACCCCTATAGACCCCATGATGATAGAAGTCACTGTCACTCCTCAAATTAGCCCAGTTGCAACAAAAGTGAGACCAACTGAAGAACTTGGTACATCAGCCGATGTGGTGTCCAGAGCTGGTAAGTTTTATCCATAACTTATTTCAAATCTCAGATCATCATTCCATTATACTTATTATGATTCTTTTGTTTGCAGAATATTCTCCCAAGGAGCCTCTCAATTTAGACCCAAAGTTCTCTGAGGTTGAAATTAAAAAATCTTCTGACATAGCCGGTGCGTCAAAAGTTGTCATTCCTGAACCGACTTTGGCAGCTCAGGAGGCCGAACTACCCCCATTGGGTGAACAAGATCGTGCTGAAGGCTCTTCTGTCGAACTTGGTATGCTTTCAGCTCATTGTCTTATACGAATATATATATTCTGTACTGACTAATTTGCCCTCCTCACAGCTCCTTCTTCATCATTATCAGACCATATCCAAGTGTTATTGGTCGACGACGATCCGGACAAGGCTGTCATCTGTTCCAATATCCAAAGCTTCATTACTTTTTTGAACTCTATGGTCGATCGTATTCTCTTCAAAGGATCGTACTTTGAAAGTTATAACAAATCTCTTGAGCGTTTTATGTCAGGGTTCAGAGAGGAAGGGTATAATGAGTTAGCCGATTCAGTCAACGCTTATTTAGTTGATTTGAAGCGACATGTTGAACTTCTGCAAGCTCTTCGTACCAAAGGCATACCTTTCTATATCGCTTCTCATATAGAATCCAAGTTGCAAGCGTGGCGTGATTCTCAAAAATCAGCTAACCTCGAACTTCAAAAGCTTAGAGCCCACAGCGATCAACTTAGGGTGAATGTTGGCAAAAGAACACGAGCCAAGGTTAACATACGCCAGGATTTAGAATCGAGTCGAGCGGAAATAGCTCGCTTAGAGGAGGAACTTGCAATGGCCAAGGACGCTCATGAGGTCTTGGAATCCGAGTTGACGCAGGAAATTCAGGTTGAAGAAAACCTGTTACAGCAGCTGAACCTTCAAGATAAAATAATTGCTGAAAAGGAACAAGAGGTCGCCGCGCTTCACAGTGTTGATGAAGAAGCCTTCAAAATTAAATTGGCGGCTGAGCTTGAACAGACTTATGCACTTGAGCTTTCAAAACTTAAAAATCAGATTAGTCAATATAAATTTTTGTAATTGGAGAACATATATTTTTTTTTTGTAGTTTTGTTTGAACATTTTTTGGTCAATATATTGAATCTTTTTGCTCATTGAGGTTTTATTATTATGATTACTCATTCTTGTTTTAGAATAAATAACCATAATACTTATAGGATTTTTGGCAAATCCTCAGCCATCAACGGATTTGATATGCCTTTACCGATTACCGTTTGAGTCGGGCTAGTATGTGAATTATCTAGGTCCATTTCACATATAACGTTGTGCTAAAAAAATTAAACTCTTTTAGACTTTGAACTACAATATTGAATATGTAGGCTACATGTGTTAGATATAGGCTTATCTCTAATAAGGGATAGAGATAACATCCCCCATGTGTGAACAACATGGATTTTAAAGTGTGAATAGGTTGCGTCTCCTATATAGGACAACGAACCCGAAATCGGAGAGGAAGAATTTTATATTCTATCTCCTGGTCTCTTGTTTGTTGGTAGAGATAAACCCAAAATCGGAGAGGAAGAATTTTATATTCTATCTCATGGTCTCTTGTTTGTTGGTAGAGATAAACCCAAAATCGGAGAGGAAGAATTTTATATTCTATCTCATGGTCTCTTGTTTGTTGGTAGAGATAAACCCAGAATCGGAGAGGAAGAATTTTATATTCTATCTCCTGGTCTCTTGTTTGTTGGTAGAGATAAACCCAGAATCGGAGAGGAAGAATTTTATATTCTATCTCCTGGTCTCTTGTTTGTTGGTAGAGATAAACCCAGAATCGGAGAGGAAGAATTTTATATTCTATCTCCTGGTCTCTTGTTTGTTGGTAGAGATAAACCCAGAATCGGAGAGGAAGAATTTTATATTCTATCTCCTGGTCTCTTGTTTGTTGGTAGAGATAAACCCAGAATCGGAGAGGAAGAATTTTATATTCTATCTCCTGGTACAAAGGAAATTTAAATTGGGATTTCTATTCAGAGAATCTGAATAAGGTTTGATCAATTGAGATTGGAAACAATTCTAGAAACTTCCCATTTATTGGCATCATCAATTTGTTGCCATCCTGAGTAATCAGGCGATAAGCACCGTTTGAATAGACTGTCTCTATCACAAACGGTCCTTCCCATTTAGGTTCAAATTTGCCTTTCTTCTTAGAAGTGAGAATCATAGGCCTTCGAACAGCGAGCACTAGATCTCCTTCTTTAAAACTTCGTCGTCGGACCTTTTTATCAAAAGTCCGAGAGATTCTAGCTTGATAAAACTCGATCTGTTGTTGAGCTTCTAAGCGTTTCTCATCTAACATCTCTAATTCCTCGAGACGTTTCTGATGATGTTCTTCCGTCGTCATTCCCGTTGTAAGAGCGATACGGAGGGAAGGAATTTGTATCTCCAATGGAAGGACGGCTTCGCACCCATATGTTAAGGCATACGGGGTGGTTCCGGTTGGCGTACGGACGATGGTACGATAAGCCCAGAGAGCTTCGCCGAGTTTGTCGTCCCAATCTCGTTTATTGGTTTTCACTAATTTTGCCAGAATTTTGATGATAGTCTTGTTAAAAGCTTCGGCCAATCCGTTAGCTGTAGGATTATAAGCAGTCGACGAAACGTCTTTAATCCCGAATTTACCGTAGAACTTGATAAATGCGTTGCTCACGAACTGAGGACCGTTATCGTACACTATTCGCCTCGGAACACCGTATCGATATGATATGGTGTTTGATAAATTTAATCACATCACTCATCTTTACCTCTCGGAGTGGAACTGCTTCTGCCCATTTCGAGAAGTAATCGGTGATTGCTAGAATAAAACGGTCTCCTTTAACCGAAGGTGGAAAAATAGGACCTACAATGTCCATTCCCCAAGTTTCAAACGGCCACGATGTCGCCGAAGGATGTAGATATTCAGGGGGTATGTGCATATAATTTGCATGCAATTGACACACTACACATTGTCGTGCGTAATCGACTGCGTCTTTCACCATAGTTGGCCAATAATATCCGATTCTCCTAAGTCGGTCGCAGAGTTTAGGACCGGGCTGATGTGCACCGCATATCCCATCATGCGCCTCTTTGAGCGCTTGTTCCGCTTCTTTGTTGGATAGACAACGGAGTAAAAGACCATCATACGATCGCCGATACAACATTTGCGCTGTGGCATTGTAATAAAATCTCGGTGCTCTTCGCCGAATCGATTCCCTTTCTTTTACATCTTCAGGCAGTATATCATGTAGGACGTAGTCGATAATAGGAAAACGCCAATCTCGAACTTCAGGTTCAACTCCTATTGAGTAAACCTCTTTGGCATTCGAATCGTAGATTGGGACAATAAGCTGGTGAGTCCTCACTGTAATCAATTGCTCTGTTTTGGGAGGTTGAGCCAAGGATACTGACAATGCTGCCAATGCGTCTGCGTATGTGTTTTGGAGACGCGGAACGTACTCGATGAAAAATTCTTCAAACGAGCTTGCTATTTCGATGGCCACCTGGTGGTATGGAATCAGGTCTCGATTTCTGACTTCATACTCTCCTCGTATTTGATTAACCACCAGTTGAGAATCTCCAAAAGCTTCAAGGTATTCGACCCCCAGCTCTTTGGCGAAATTAAGTCCGATTATTAATGCATTGTATTCAGCCACGTTATTAGAGCATGGTTCGGTCAGTGAATATGCTCTAGGCAAGACGTGCTTTTCCGGGGAAACTAAAACGACCCCCACTCCTGAGGAGATTTTAGAACATCCGGGTGCACTTGCCACGTTGGTTGATCGGGAAGCTCCATCGAAGTACAATTGCCACACTTGTTGATGTGAGGTGGTATTAACTTCGTGAGTTTCATCTGGCAAATCGTCGTACAATTTGACTACATCCTTCGTAGGGTTTTCCGCCAGAAGATCGCAAATAGCTCGTCCTTTAACAGATTTCTGTTGCTTGAAGTACAAGTCATATTGCGATAGAAGTAGAGCCCATCTGGCTAGACGCTAATTCATGGAGGCCGGTTGGGTCATGAATACTCGGACGGGATTTATGTTGGAAATGACATAGATTGTCTGTCCAACTAAATAGTGTCGCATTTTCTGAATTGCGAATACCAAAGCGAGGCATTCCTTCTCAATCATCGGATAACGAGACTCAGCTCCTACCAATGTACAACTCAGATAATACACAGCTTGTTCGTGACCGTTATCGTCGTCTTGTGCAAGTAATGCACTTAACGAATGGCTCGTCGCTTTGACGTAAATCAAAAACGGTTTGCCCGATTTCGGTGCAACGAGAACAGGTGGATTCACCAGATATTTCTTAATATCCTCGAATGCCTTTTGGCATGCTTCATCCCAAACGAACGACACGCCTTTCTTCGCGAGTTTAGAGAACGGTTGACATTTTCCAGACAGATTTGATATAAATCGACGGATGTATGCCAATCGACCTTGCAACCCTCTGAGTTCTTTAAGATTTCTCGGGGGTTGTAGCTCATGTATTGCCTTCACCTTATCAGGATCAATATGAATACCTTTTGTGGTGACGACGAATCTAAGAAATTTACCGCTCGACATTCCAAGGAAGGATTTAGTCGGGTTCATTTTCAGCTGATGAGTTCTCATGAGCTCGAACATTGTCTTCAGATCATTAATGTGGTCGTTTTTATCACGACTTTTAACGACCAGGTCATCGACGTAACATTCGACGGTTTTCCGGAGGTGCTCTTGAAAGATCTTCGTCATTGCTCGTTGGTATGTAGCACCGGCATTCTTCAAGCTGAATGGCATAACAGTATAACAAAAGACACCCAGGGGTGTTCTAAATGCTGTATGCTTTTCATCATCCGGGTGCATCTTGATTTGATTATACCCCGAAAATCCATCCATGAATGACATTCTCTCAAACCCGCATGTGTTGTCAATAATGATGTCCGTAATCGGTAGAGGAAAGTCATCTTTGGGGCAGGCCGTATTCAGATCTCTGAAGTCAATACAGATTAGAGGAAAGTCATCTTTGGGGCAGGCCGTATTCAGATCTCTGAAGTCAATACAGATTCTGATTTTTCCATTCTTTTTAAGGACTGGAACGATATTGGCCAACCATTCAGGATGTTGTTCTTCTCTGACAAATCCCGAATCAATTAGCTTCTTGACTTTAGCTTCTATCACCTCCATAATTTGCGGACGGAACCATCTTTGTTGTTGTTTGACAGGTTTAGCATCCGATTTTATATTAAGGCTATGCATTCCTACGTCTGGGTCGAGTCCCGGCATATCTTCGTAGTTCCAAGCGAAAACGTCGATATACTCTTTAACGAGGGCTATTAATTACTCTTTTTCATCCGGTGGAAGATCACCGCTAATAAATATAGGTTTCGGATTAGCTTCGTCACCCATATTAACCTGGACTACTTTATCCTCAGTAGGAGGTTCTCTTTGCTCAAATCGATCACCGTATTGGATATTCATGTAATGTATCCAAGGATCTTCCCAAGTGGGCAACTGATCGTCTTCTTCGGTTGTGGAATTTCACCAATGCTCACGTCAGAATCCCAATTTGAAGTATCGGATGAATGTCCGCTCCTATCTATTAATTGGTTAATGATCTGTTGGCCATAATCGTCATCGGATGATGAAGCATAACCCAGACCCCTATTACGACTGTAATAATTATCTGGTTTTCCTTTTGGTACATAGGCAGGACGGGGCGGAACCCTAACACCTTGACCAAAATAAAGACCTTCACCGAGCGAGAGGTCATAACCTTGTTTTATCATATAATCATTCGCTTGTGAACTATACCGAGAGAAATGTCGCCCGGGTTTTTCTTCATCCGAACTGGTGTCCAAGAAAAGATCAGGAGTTGGGGATGGATCCTCTTTTCTAAAGATTATTTCTTTTTCATCCCCTGTCTTTGCGGGTAGAATCACAGTTGTTCCAACTGGATTTTGAAGATATTTTATCGTCGTGCAAGACAAGCGAAGCGGCATGTGTAGACTAGGATCGTCATACAATTCCTGCATTACATTATCAAGACAAGGCGAATACTCTAAATCATTCTTTATTATTTCATCGGCAAGTTGCCAGTTACAACTTTCGTCCGACGATTCATCACCGTCAAGATCGATTACAAGAGGTTCAATGTCATTTAATACAAGACTTTCACTATAATCGAGCCCGACTTCGGTATCAGTTTCTTCTCCGCTGTCCGTGCCATGGGCCGATGGTTTAGTATCGGACTCAGCACCATAAAGAAGGGAGTCAGTAAAGTAATTTTCTAACCCCTTGAATGGTTGCTTATCCGCGACCACCGTCTTGACCTCCTCATTAGTGTCGACATACTTCAAACACTGATGGAGGGTGGAGGGAACTATAAGATTACCGTGGATCCATGGACGACCCAACAGTAAGTTATAAGAAGTCTCTGCATCGATCACATAGCAGGTGACTTCAGACTTTAAATCTCCGAGTTAACACTTCACCCGGATTTTTCCTAACGGTCTTGACCCGCTAGTATTGAACCCATAGATAACTGTTCCTGTGGAGGCTAACTTGCTGGCGGGGATTCCGAGATGGTACATCAACCGCAGTGGCATGATGCTAACAGCGGAACTCGGATCGACTTGGATCCGGTTGACAACGCTAGAGCCAATATATCCGGTGAAATATAGAGGCCTATCATGCTTCGAATTCCTGACTTGCATATCTTCTTTGGTGAAAGCGATGCAAGGAAATTTGGTAGTTGCCAGATTGCAATGCTGCACTGATGACTCTGGCTTTTCAGGAGTTGGCTTGATCTGAGTGAGGAATACCTCAGAATCAGCCAAAGCTTCTTGTAAAGCTTCTCTAATTTCTTTTGAGATACGCAACAACTCGTATAGTGTAATCCTTGCTGGGATATTGGCCAGCTGAGCCATAACGTCGAAACGATATGGTGCGTTCGAGCTTTCCGGTTTATCTCGTCCAATCGGTCGGCTGAAACGAGGCTGCTTCGGAACTTGAATCTCTTTATGTTGGGGTTCCTTCTCTTTTTGCTTAGCCGGTTGTTGCGGCTTTTCAGCAGCCACTGGAGGAGTTACAACTATCCCCAGCGCTCTTTTAGAGTTGTAGCATTTGGGTTAGAGGTCTCAGGATATTTATAATGGTACTCATTCCCACTTCTTATAGCGAAAAATTCTTGTTCTCTATCAGAAAGTGGTAAAGCTGGGATCTCTTCATCGTTCTTCTCGGGAATCGCCGAGGCTCCATAACAGGATTTCTCTTTTCCCTTGCCCTTTGATTTCTTCTTTGATGTGGATGTTGTCCACTGTTCATCTTCGAGCAAATCCGGATGAACCCAAAGGATTTCGCCGTTGGGGGTTGTGTGAGATACAAGCCCCTTCTGACGCTGTCCATGAGGGTCATCGTTGACAGTCTGCATCTTGACCTTTGATATTGGCTCGGCTTGAAACCAGGACAAAGGAACCGATCCGAAGCTAATTGAGACTGCGTTTGCGCCTACTTTCTTCTCCTTTGGCTTCGGCGTCACAATACCAACATCAATTAAGGTTTGTATTTTATCTTTTAAGACATAACACGTCTTAGTTGGATGGTGGACCCTTCTGTGATATGCACAGTATTTCGGGTCATTAATCTTCATTGCTTCTTCTTGGTTTGTGACCGGTGGAAGCTTGATCTTGTTATTCTCTAACAAGTATTTGAAGATGACTGGAACTTCATCATCCTTGAAAGAGTATTCCTTCGGAAATCTAGGCTCAGAAGTCTTGGGCTGCCTAGGGGGCTGCTGATTCTGATTTGGCGCCAGGTTGAAGGATGACTGCTGCGGTTGTTGTTGCGGTCGTGTTGCGACTTTGATGTGGCCATCACAGCTGCGTGACCCTCTTCCTCTGCCTCGAGGATTAACGTTTCTGCTTTTGATTAATTAGGCTGGTGCAGACCTCGTCCTCAAATTCTTTTCTCTTGAGAAGCGTTCAGCCTGTCACCTTCACACTTTCAAACTCTTCCAAGTTTTAGAGGGCACCAACCCCGCATGACCTCTAAACATCAGGGACATGTTATTATGACAGCGTTGTAGAATAAATTCCTGCGATTGATCTCTGCAGTCACGACGCTTGTCTCGGATACGTTTGAAAAGACATCGACCGATTCCCCATCCTTGCTGTTTCTCATACAACAACGTGGGCCAATTGAAGACTTTTGTGTGTCCGTGCCGAAAAAATTGTGAGGAATAGTTCCTTCCATATCCTCCCAGCGTAGTGATACTCGCCGGCTAAGGGTCGGACCAGGAATCGAAGGCAGGATCCCGAAGGTTCCTACCAATGACCGGACCATCAGGGCTCGTTCCCAGGATATGCGCCGAGATGCGATATACTTGAAATAGTATCAATGGTGCTGATTGTGAAGCCCTGCCATCAAAAGGACGTAAAGTTAATCTAATAGAAATTTCTGGGATAAGGAATCATGTCCCAACTGCCCTCGGGTACGGTATGAATTGCCCGTTTCTCACTTCCTGACCGTCTATCAGAGCATGTTGACTTTGCTCTCGAGAATCATGCATGCTTCTTACCTCTTCCTCAGCTTTTCTTCAAGTAGATCTGTGAGGTGGAGTGGATGACTTGGTCGGACCGCTTCCGAGTTGTCTTTATCTACGAGGAGGATCGGTCAAAGATATAGTCTCATCTCTTCATTACCGGCTGGATTCCGCCTTCGCTCGATTGGTTGGTGTTGCTGAACCTGCAAGTCTCGCATCTGCTGCATAGTCAACTCCATTTCGGTTTTGAACTCAGCTCTAATTTCTTCGCGTTGTTTAGCCAACGCCTCCTGCAGGATATGAGCCAGTTGATCCGGCGTGATTACAAATGATTCTCTGACTTGCCCAACACTGGACGCGGTATCGTCCGATGCAATGGCGGAATAAGTATCTGACATTTCTTCATCTGAAGAGAGCCCCTCGTGCATTCTCTTGTAATCTCGACGTAGGTTGGCTCTTCTTTGTAATCGCGACATTCTTTGAGAAAGACCCCGCTCAACTGTCCCTCCCGGAGAGAAATCAGGGTCGTAATTAACTGACTTTTGCTTTCCTTTATTGGTCATGTTGATAGTGACCTCAGGGAACTCATCTTGTCGGATTACAGGTTTCTTTTTGTTGAAACGTCTTGTTTTGGGTCTTGACGCTTCATTAGACAATCTTTGAAATACGGAAACTCTTGTTGAATTATTCTTAGAGCATCCGCATTCTGTCAACACTGCTTTAATGAGTCTCTCGCAAGCGCAATGAGACTCGTTTTCTCTGACAACCTTTTTTCTTGAGTTATCTTTCTGATAGTACAGCTCATCATTATTGTGATTCGAGCAACCTATCTTTTACCTTTGAACTTTGTTAACATGCACAGGAAGACTGGTCGTCGCCTCTGGACGATCCAAAGTTAAATTTTTAAATCCACCCCCTTGCGGGTGTGGAGTTTTCAGAGGTCCTAAACGAGAGTGAACTGGTATTCTCTCGTTTTGGACTTGTGCAGTTCTGACAGGAGGGTGTTTACGACCCCCTGCATATGAAACCATTAACGGTTTATTTGCTGGACTTGGATTTTCTTAATTGGGGCTTTGCCTCGGTCGTTAACTGAAGGACCGAGGCGATCCGCCATAGTGATCTTAAACTTGGACAAATCTGGGCTAACCCAGGGTTTTACTGCTGATGCAGTAGATGGGCCCGGAACAGATGTTTGCGGCGTCTTCGGCATCCAAACTCTACGGTTCTTCGGTGGCTTTTCAGACACCGTCTCCTTCTTGGTTTCTTGTACTTGTTGACGGAGAGCGCGAGCACGGGCGGCCTTCGCCTTACGCCTTTGACGAGAGTCCACTCCTCTGTCGTAAGTTGTGCAGAAATATGATTATCTTGCCGTTGAGGCAACTGAGTCATTTTCTGTCTCCTCGACTCTAGGTCCGCATAGTAATGGACCCCGTCGGTTTGTTGCATGGTCTTAGCCAATTGACGAGAACGGCACTGGCGCTGTCTCTGACGAGCTCTCTTCGTCAACACCGGTGAGCTATTGATCAACGACTCTGTAATGGGTGTAGAATCGTTTTGAGCAGGGATGTCGCAAGGAGATTCCTTAGCAGCAGTCGGGCAGGAATCTTCGCCTGCGGCCTCCGTTGGAATTGCAGACTTGAAAGTTTTCTTGAAAGGTGAAATCTTCCTATATTTACGAGACGAGGAAGATTTCGCAGATGAGGAGGATAAATATTCCTCAAACTTTGCTTGATCGAATTCATATTCGATCTCTTCATTGACAACGATCTTGATCGGTTGCGACACCGCGGCCTCGGCAGCGAGGCCACTGGCTCCCACTGTGGTCGCCAGTTTGTTTTCGTCGAAAGTTATTTTCATTGTAGATTCCATTGAAACTTAATTTGTTTACAGCGAATTACAACAAAACTAAGCAAATTACAACTCTCTTGGAAAATAACACAAAAAATCGTCTAATCGATCTTATTTCAGTGGACCTTTGCCTGTGCCGGAAACGCTTTGCTTCGTGGATGGCGGCGAATCACAGAATCTGAAGAGGGGGTATTTACCATGATTCTGACTTCGTTATCGAAGTAGAAATTGAAAACGATATCTTATCGAAGTAGAAGATAGTCTTTCTTTGACTTAACAATCAAAAGTCAAAGCTTAATTTCAAGGCGTTATATGAAAACTCAAATCTGCTCTCTTCTGCTTTACTGGAATGCTCGAAATATGCTCGATCCCGTAAGAAGTGACCTCTAGGGGGGTAATTTATAAGCCTCTGAGTTCATAAGCTGAAAAAACTCAACCAACGATGAAATAGACGGGCGAGACGTGTTTACTCGTCCGCTGGCCGACGACAGTGTTTGCTATCTCGCCGCGAGACAGTAAATACTGTCTCCGGAAATAGTAACCACAGGCAGTTTTTATTTTTAACTGCCTTCCCACGTTTCAAACTCCGTTATTTGGTAGTTTTCACGTGATTTTTCCGCCCACGCATGTTCCCCATCGTCCGCGTTGCAGTTATGGACACGTGTAGGGCAGTTACAAGGTGTAGTTTGACCGATTTCAAGCTGTACTCCGGCTGGCGAGACAGTAAAGTCGTCTCGATGGAGAGACAGCAAAGTCTTTGTCTCGTTGCGAACAGTAAATGACTGTTCTGGCTGGCGAGACAGCAAATACTGTCTCGCTGCGAGACATACGCAAAATACTGTCCGCTGGCGAGACAGCAAATAGTGTCTGCTGGCGAGACCACAAGTCTGATGCTCGCTGGCGAGACTTCCTATCTGTCAGTTTTTGAGTGGTTTCTATGTTTGATTATCTATTAATTTTTTTATGTCCCCCCTCTACAAGTGAAAGTCAAACTTCCTCGAGCTGATGTTGTTGTAGTGCATGTGTATTCTCTTGCTGAACCTCTTCCTGCTCAAGCTCATCATCTACCTGATTTTTCACTTGAACATGACTAGAACCTGGTTGGTCTTTAGGTTCTATCTCAATAACCTGTGACTTTGAAGTCCCAACAGTCCCAACATCATCATCCTTAGATGCCTTAGCAATCATGGATTTCTCATTAAAGGTAACATCCCTGCTGATCACGAACTTTGGATCTTCTGTACACCAAAGATGGTAGCCTTTTACACCCTTTGCATATCCTAAGAATATAGTCTTCTTGGCCCTCGCGTCAAGGTTTTCCTCATTAACGTGATAATAGGTGGTACACCTAAAAATCCGGAGCCTCTCATAATCTGCATGCTCCCCTGACCACATCCTATAGGGTGTATCACCATTCAATGTAGAATGTAGAGAATGGTTCACAATATAACAAGCTGTAGCCACCGCTTCTGTCCATCATTCCTTGCCCAATCCAGCATAAGATTGCATACTCATTGCTTTTTCTCGTAATGTTCGGTTCAACCTCTCCGCAACCCTATTTTGCTGTAGTGTAGATCTGACTGTCCAGTGGCTAGCAATGCCCTCCTGATCACAGAATTTCTTGAAAGCACCATATATATATTCTGTACCGTTGTTAGATCTTAGTATCTTCAATTTCTTCCCTGCCCTGTTCTCAACCATTACCTTCCACTTCTTGAATGTCTCGAACACCTTATTCTTATACTTTAGAAAATAAATACAATCATACATCGAATAATCATCTATGAATGAGACGAAATTGTTGACCCTATAGTTTTGATGATGATTTGACAAACAATTTATTACTAATAAGTTTTCTAGTGTTTTGTGTTTATGTTCTTTTTTCAGGTATTTCAACACGCGTTAATCAAGCGTTAAAGATTCAAGTTCATTTGCGTGGATCTACCTAGGTATATGTTTAGTTTACTTACATATATAGTATGATTATATCTAAGCTCAATATATATACACTTAACACGATTTTTGACGTTTTCTATCATATAGATGATTTTTCATTAAACGTTGTTAAAATACTTTATCTCATGTTTACAGCTCCTTCATACTTCACTATATACATATATTATATGCACAAGATATATGTATATTTACAAGTCCTATATCAAAGTTCATTTTCATAAAATTACAGGTTTTCTAAGCATTCTTCAAAAACAGGTAGTTTTCACAAACAAAAATTAATTTTCCAGAAATTCTTTTTCAAACATGTTCATTTCATCATTTAGAAACTTTTCCCAAAGTTTCACTATTTTTGGATGTGATTTGATATTTTTTAACGAATTTTCAAAACTGCCCAAAACCTGTATTTTCACATATATCAGAATTCGGTCGACCGGCACGGTCGACCGACAGTTGTTCTTTTTCATAGCATAGTTCCAGAGAGCCTTCCGGTCGACCGCACCGGTCGACCGAGAGAATTTTTGGTCGACCGAAATTTACGTCGGTCGACCGCCAGCTTTAAATCTTGTCTCTCTGGGATTTTGAACTAATCGGTCGACCGGACCGGTCGACCGACGAGTGATCAGATTGAGCCTAACGGCTAATTTTTTCAAATGGACTTTTTGGTCTTTTACTTATTTCTAGCTGTTGTATTGGGGTGCTATATATACTCCATTGCTGCTCTTCTTCAAAGATATCTAAGAAATCCAAGTTTGTTGTTTAACAAGTTATTAATCGCGTTTAAGAGCTGTTTAAGAATTGTTTCATCAATCTGTTTTCAAAAGAAGTTTTCTACAACAAGAAGAGGCTTTCAAACCCTATTGGAATCATCATTTCTTCAGCTCTTCTTGTTCATTGAGAAGTTTTCTAAACTCCTTCTTATATAGCTTATTATTTCACTTTCATTTGATTAAGCTATATTCATTGAGTTATATTTATTGAGTTTCATTCACTATTATCACACACACTTATTGAGCTTGATATTCTCATATTATATATTGTGGGTTGTAGTGTGGGATATAGTGAGTGTGAGCTTTAATGTGTTCTCACTTGTAAATTGAGAACAAATCATTGTATTGAACCTTTATTTGTGAGATTCACTTGTAACACACTTGTACACCGAGAGAAGTGTGAGGAGAGAGAGACGGGGTCAAATCCAATAGGAGTGGCGTCGATTGACGAACCTAGGGAGAGGTTGTAATCGAGCACTTGAGGAGGAGGACACGGGCTAGGTTCCTACACTTAGTGTGTAAAGTGTGTTTGTTGAGTGATTGTGTAGTGTGAGAGTTTTCGGTGAACTTGTAAACCGAGTGTGTAGAAGTTCCGGCTTCCAAACCGGATTGTGATAGTGGATATCTCCTCGAGGTGAGGAGCGGGGACGTAGGTCGTGGGGACCGAACCTCGTAAACATTAGCACAAGACCCTAATCACCCCCCCTCTAGGGTCTAACAATTGGTATCAGAGCTTGGTGCTCTTTGATTTAAGGACTAACCGCCTTGAGTTAAAGATCCAAGTTATTGCATTTGTGCCAATCTAATCTTAATTACATTGTGCTTCTTACATTTCATCTATATGGATAAGTGTGATTCATCTTGTTTAGGATATGCTATTAATATTGCTCCTCGTTTGGATAATTTCCCCTATGCTCAATGGCGTATTAGATTCAAACTTTTTGTTCAATCTAATCAATTTGATTTGTGGGAAATTATTGAGGATGGCTATGTTGTTCCCATATTGGAAAAATCTAAATGGTGTGATAATGATAAAAGATTGTTTAACATGAACAAACTTTTATTAGAATTTTTGATTAGTGCCTTTCACTCATCGTTTTCTAACAAATTTGCTAATTTTGATAGTGCTCACGCTTTATGGAAATTTATTGAAGCACATGAAGGGAAATTGGAGGCGATTCAACAAGCATTGGAAGATCTTGCTTTGAGTCCTAAGGAAGTCTCATCCCCATGTACATTACCACTAGGTGATAACCCTAGTGAGGTATGCGATAACGATGATAATATTACTTTTGATGAACTTGCTCTTGAGTTTGAAAAATTACACAATTGCTATATTGATGTAAAGAGCAAGTATGTTAATTTGAAATCCATTCATGAAACACTAGCTACCAAGTTCAATTTTATTGCAAATAAAAATATAATTCTTAAAGAATGCAATGCTAGTTTGCTTCATGAAAAGCGTGATGCGATGTTAGAAGTAGATAAGTTGAAATCTATGATGAGTGGTCTTGTTTATCCTACTTCTAGTAGCAATGCTTGTATGCACAATGATGAGTTGAATCAAATGAGAAAAAGAATATCTACCTTAGATTCAACACTAAACACTTGTATTGCTAATAATAAAAAGCTTATGGACTTATGTGCAAAATTCAATGTTAATTCTTCTAAGAAACCTATTCACTATGCACATATGTATGACAAAATTCACAAATGTTCTATTTGCGGTCTTAAACGCCATTTAGCTCAATTTTGTCATAATGCACCAAAAATTGACAAGCCTACATATGATTGTGTATCCCATCAAGCTTCTTCATCACATACACATGTACACACACATAGTATAAATCATAAACATGCTTATGTGTACAAATGTGATTATTGTGGTCGTTTTGGTCATTTGGCCATGTTTTGTTTCGATTTGAAAAGAAATTCTCGTTTGCAAAACAATTACAAAGGAAAATCTATTTTTGCAAATGAATCACGTGCATTCTATTTCGGTCAACGTAAACCATTCAAACCTCTACATTGCACAAATTGCAATCGTATGGGTCACGTTTACAATTTTTGTTTTGATCGTATTGGTGCACAAAACACGCTCAAACGGTTTCATAACCCTAGGGCCTTGGATTTAAATGATAGGGGTCATGTCCCAAGTTCTAGTGGTACCAAAATGATTTGGGTACCAAAAAGACTTATATAGTATTTTTTTTTGATTTGTTTTGTTTTTGTTTTGAATAATTTCTTCTTGGCTTTGAATGAAAAATTATATTCCTAATATTAAAAATAAATTATTTGCATGATTTCACAATTAAAAATACTTATATATACCTTACAAAACTTTAAGTATTTTATAAAACATATTTCCAAGAGGTCTGTTTTATAAAATCTCTCAAAAACAATTTTTGTTTTTACCTGTTTCTTTTATTTTCCTTCGGTCGACCGACCCGGTCGACCGACGATCTTTCTGTAATCGATTCGGTCGACCGAGTCGGTCGACCGAAATGAAATCCTGCAGCGACTTCGTTTTCTTTATCGGGTTTTTTGGTTTTGTTATTAAATTCTGTTTTTTAAACCCGAACTCTACATCACCCTTGATCTAACACCCCCTCAATCCCAGCCGTTGTCTTCTCTCCTAAAACACCCGACCCCTCTTCTTCCTCCTCATTTTGAAAGCGCAGACCTAGGGTTCCATTTTTTTTCGGTCGGCCGCTTGGATTCAACCGCTGTTACTT
Organism: Asparagus officinalis; assembly: GCF_001876935.1. Taxonomy (NCBI): domain Eukaryota; kingdom Viridiplantae; phylum Streptophyta; class Magnoliopsida; order Asparagales; family Asparagaceae; genus Asparagus; species Asparagus officinalis. Next base: position 5,775,089 of record NC_033796.1, read on the forward strand.
TCAGTCTTTTCCCATCAGTTTTGTGGGTAATTTCTTCCTTTACCTTTTGTTTTCTGAGTTCTTATGTCTACTTTCTCATCTAGGGTTTTAATTTTAGGGCATTTTGTTAATTTGCTCTAAATTTATTTTTGTTTACAGGAATTTGAGAAAATTTCTTCTATCTGTTTAACCCTAACTCATCATGCCTCCCAAACCCCCTAAAAAGAGATCAAAACCAGAGTCTAGTTCCTCATCTATAAAAGCCTCACATTATGAGGATTATCTACTCTTTAAATCTCTTGTTAGGAAATACAGAGAACTGTGCAAATTGAAAATCATCCCTACCAGATATATCAAATTTTCTGAGTTATTCATGTATAACACTGAGACTATCCTTCAAAATGTTGGGTTAGACAGGTTGCTAGATGAGGGACATAAAGTTCCTTATTATCCATTTCTTGTTTATCTGTTTTATGCGAACTTGTCCACAACATCTTCTGCTGATGGTAGTTTAACCATTACATCATCAGTGAAAAATGTTGAAATTACTTTTTCTGCCAACGAACTTGCAGGGATTCTTAATATCCCAACAAGTGACGTTCATCTCATGTCTGTTGATGTTGGTAATCCAGATGTTAACCCACTCATGTTTAAGCCTGGTTACTCTTACCCAATGAGCAACAATTCTCTTAATCCTAATGCAAAACTCATTGCCAGAATTATTGCTCAGAACTTAATTCCCAAAACCGGTAGCTTTGATCATTTCGCTTCTGATAAAATTAATGCTGTTTACGCCATTTTTGCCAAAATCAAAGTAGATTGGGCAACTATCTTTATCAATAATATAGCATCAAAGCATACAAAGTTTCTACCCTTTGGCTCTTTTCTCACCCACATCTTCAAACACTTCAATGTTGATCTTACAAATGAACCCAAGATTGAATCTACGAGAGATTTCTTTGATAAGGTCTCTCTTTCTAGAATGCAGATGGCCCTTGATTCCACTCCTTCATCATCTTCTCACTCCCGTTCTAGAGCCTCAACCTCTTCCGCTTCTGATATTTGTGATCGTCTGGATCACCTTGAGACTCAGTACTCAAGTATTCAGAAGCAAGTCTCATCTATTCAGAAGGATGTTAGGACTATTCTTTCATACCAGCGTTAGTCTCTCGGGATCCCTTCTAATTCTGAGTCTGATTCTGGTGAGGATTCTGCTGATGGCTCAGATGGTGATGGTGATGGTGGTGGTGATGATGACGGTGATGGTGATGATGGTGGAGATGGTGATGGTGATGATGTTGGAGGAGGAGATGACTGATTGAGTTTCTTTATGTGATGGTTATCTTTGTTTTTGATGTTCTCTTTTGGAGATGACTGATTTGATAACTCTGTTTTATTTGAGTGTAATAACTCTATGATACTTTGTGGAACAAACTATGTATGGTTTTGTGTGATTTTTTTTTATCTTGTGGACGAATCCATGGTTAGTGCAAAACTATATTGCTTCTAATGCTTATGTGATATTTTGTGGCCTATTGTGTTTAATTTATTTCTTTTATAAATCAATACTTGTTGAAACAACATTCATAAATTGACGTGTGGTAAATATTTGTTGCCTGTCATGAGTTCTTTGCACTGTTTAGTTTTTGTATATTTACGCATATCTATGATGCTAAAATGATGTTTTGTAATTCTTATGACTGTTTATCATGGTATGATCAATGCATGGTTAAGACTATAATCAAGTTTTGTTTATAGAAACTAAGTTACTTGTATTATTTATGCATATGTTGGTTTAGCTCCTGTATATATATAGCTGTCACTTAGTCTATTTGACAGGGGGAGCTTTTGCATACAACTCTTTATTTTTTATCTATGCTTATAAGCAGGGGGAGCATTGCTCCTATCTTTCATTTTTCCCTTTTTAATTCTTTATTTTTTATCTATGCTTATAAGCAGGGGGAGCATTGCTCCTATCTTTCATTTTTCCCTTTTTAATGTTGTCAAAGGGGGAGAAAATACCACATATAGCTTACAAATTAATTCTTTTATATGTTTCCCTTTTTAATGTTGTCAAAGGGGGAGAAAATACCACATATAGCTTACAAATTAATTCTTTTATATGATATTGTTATGATTTACTCTTGTTTTGGCTTATATGTGGATTATCAGTATATAATTCATATTCATGTATAAATTGTTTGCCATCATCAAAAAGGGGGAGATTGTTGACCCTATAGTTTTGATGATGATTTGACAAACAATTTATTACTAATAAGTTTTCTAGTGTTTTGTGTTTATGTTCTTTTTTCAGGTATTTCAACACGCGTTAATCAAGCGTTAAAGATTCAAGTTCATTTGCGTGGATTTACCTAGCTATATGTTTAGTTTACTTACATATATAGTATGATTCTATCTAAGCTCAATATATATACACTTAACACGATTTTTGACGTTTTCTATCATATAGATGATTTTTTCATTAAACGTTGTTAAAATACTTTATCTTATGTTTACAGCTCCTTCATACTTCACTATATACATATATTATATGCACAATATATATATGAATATTTACAAGTCCTATATCAAAGTTTACTTTCATAAAATTACAGGTTTTCTAAGCATTCTTCAAAAACAAGTAGTTTTCACAAACGAAAATTAATTTTCCAGAAATTCTTTTTCAAACATGTTCATTTCATCATTTAGAAACTTTCCCCAAAGTTTCACTATTTTTTGATGTGATTTGATATTTTTTAACGAATTTTCAAAACTGCCCAAAACCTGTATTTTCACATATATCAGAATTCGGTCGACCGGCACGGTCGACCGACAGTTGTTCTTTTTCATAGCATAGTTCCAGAGAGCCTTCCGGTCGACCGCACCGGTCGACCGAGAGAATTTTCGGTCGACCGAAATTTACGTCGGTCGACCGCCAGCTTTAAATCTTGTCTCTCTGGGTTTTTGAACTAATCGGTCGACCGGACCGGTTGACCGACGAGTGATCAGATTGAGCCTAACGGCTAGTTTTTTCAAATGGACTTTTTGGTCTTTTACTTATTTCTAGCTGTTGTATTGAGGTGCTATATATACTCCATTGCTGCTCTTCTTCAAAGATATCTAAGAAATCCAAGTTTGTTGTTTAACAAGTTATTAATCGCGTTTAAGAACTGTTTAAGAATTGTTTCATCAATCTGTTTTCAAGAGAAGTTTTCTACAACAAGAAGAGGCTTTCAAACCCTATTGGAATCATCATTTCTTCAGCTCTTCTTGTTCATTGAGAAGTTTTCTAAACTCTTTCCTATATAGCTTATTATTTCACTTTCATTTGATTAAGCTATATTCATTGAGTTATATTTATTGAGTTTCATTCACTATTATCACACACACTTATTGAGCTTGATATTCTCATATTATATATTGTGGGTTGTAGTGTGGGATTTAGTGAGTGTGAGCTTTATTGTGTTCTCACTTGTTAATTGAGAACAAATCATTGTATTGAACCTTTATTTGTGAGATTCACTTGTAACACACTTGTACACCGAGAGAAGTGTGAGGAGAGAGAGACGGGGTCAAATCCAATAGGAGTGGCGTCGATTGACGAACCTAGGGAGAGGTTGTAATCGAGCACTTGAGGAGGAGGACACGGGCTAGGTTCCTACACTTAGTGTGTAAAGTGTGTTTGTTGAGTGATTAATTGCTATTATTTGGTATTAGATTAGCACAAGACCCTAATCACCCCCCCTCTAGGGTCTAACAGAAATATCTGGAACCCTCTTTGGAGGTTGTTTGAGCCGGACCCCAAACATCTGTGTGTACATGATCTAGTATCCCCCTGCTCTTAGACTTACTTCTCAAAAACTAGATCCTATGCGCCTTTCCGTACACACAACCCTCGTAAAAATCCATGTAAGGTTTCTTCAGATTCTTCAGCAGGCCTTCCTTACCAAGCAGAACTAAATCCTTCTCTAACATGTGCCCAAGCCGCCTATGTTATAACCACGTGTGCTCACATGGGTCTCCACCACTTCCTTTAGTTCTAACCACCGCATCTCCCGTCACCGTCGTACTTGAGAGAGTATATAAATTACCGTGATGAACACCCTTCATCACTATAAGGGAACTCCGAACAACCTTCTTCACTCTATTCTCTGTAACAATCCTGCAACAATCGGAGTCCAATGCACCAACTGAGATAAGATTCTTTCGCAAGTCAGAAATGTGCCTCACATCCGTCAAGGTTCGGACTACTCCATAATACATCTTGATCTTGATATTACCTAGCCCCACCATTTTATAGGCATGATTGTTCCCCATCAATACGGTTCCACCATCAATGTTTCTGTAGGTAGTAAACCGCTTCCTATTTGGGCACATGTGGTAAGAGCAATCTGAATCAAGAATCCACTTCCCGGAAATATCTTCGCCACCCGTGATGACATAGCATTCCTTCTCATTTTCTTCCTCTGAAACATAGCTCGCTTCTTTCTTACATTCTCTTCTCTCAGTCTTGTTGTTCTTCTTCGCACTTACTCTCTTATTTGGACAGTCGACCTTGAAATACCCAACTTTACCATATTTGAAACACGGTCTTCCCGCAAGATGTCTTGATTTAAATCTAGATTTTCTTCCTTGCTTTTTCCTCTCTCATTGCTCCTTCCTCTAGCAAACAATCCCTGCGCTTGTTCTTTGCTACCACCAGTAGTCATATTACTGATTGCAATCTTCCGAAGGTCATCTGTTAGAAGCGCCGTTCTAGTCTCATCCATCGTCAAATTGTCTCCCAAAAGTATCAGTGTTTGCACCAGGTTCTCATAAGACTTCGACAAAGATAGAAGTAGTAAAAGCGCCTGATCCTCGTCTTCAACTGTCACGTCTATGTCCTTTAAGTCTGATATGATCCTATCAAACTTGTTGATGTATTCCCGGATTGATGAGCCCTCCTCCATCTGCAAGTATATAATTTAGATTTTAAATAGATCTGGTTCGTTAGACTCTTCGTCATGAAGGTGCTCTCTAACTTTGACCATACGCCCGCAACCATTTCCTCTCCATCTACCAAGAAAGCTACATCTCTCTCAAGGCATAGGATAATCGATGTTCGTGCTTCCAGATCTAGCTCCTCCCAATTCTCATTAGATATATCCTTGTGTTTCTTCTCCTTTCCAGCTAAAGACTTGTGCAATTTCTGCAAAATCAACGAGTTTTTCATCTACATCCTCTAATACGAAAAAATCATTCTTCCCATTGAACTTTTTGATCTCATACTTTCTAACTTTAACTGTTTTGTTAGTTGGCGCTATCCTCTGCTTGTATTAATAAATCCGTTTCTCTCAGGAATTCTAACAGAAACCTTGTGTTCACCACACAATAATCAAGCATCACCCCAGATTAGAAATTTTACCACATCCAATCTGAATAAAGGGCTCTGATATCAGTTGTTGGACGCATAGTCATGCCCTCACGCCGCGGAAGCGATATAACCTGAGAGAGAGCCTTGACTTTTATTTTCACAAAAGCTCAAGACAACCTCTATATTCCTGTTTCACAAAGGAAACAAGAATAAAAGTGAAATATCTCCACAAAGTGAGATATACACTCTTCTTCTCATCAGTTCTAGGACTGAATTGTCGAGGGAACCTACAAGCAATAGCCAACACCCAGAAAACAGTAAAGACACGAGATTTACGTGGTTCGGCAAACTTACCTACGTCCACGGGAGGGGTGAGGGGAGATTCCACTATGAGGAGAACACCGATGACTTGTACAATCTACAAGCTCGTCACAAAAGAAGAAGATTTGATTTTTACCCAAAAGAAATTGACCTCTCTCTTGTAAAATCTCTCCAAGCTCTCTCCTCAAGATATCTCTTTTCTAGCCGCCAAAAATCCTTGTTTTCTTCTCTACAGCCAAAAAACAAAACCCTCAGTCGTTTTTTTATCAAAACCCATGTAGCCGTAAAAACCCTAGCTTCGGGTATTTATAGGAGAGCATGAAATTTCATGGGTGGGCTGCACCCGCACTTGGGCTTGCCGCTTGCCGCTCCGCTAGGGGGGTGCTCGTGGGTGTGGCCCCTACGTTCATAGATGGGGATCAGAACTCCAACATTAATGGTGATACCCAATTTGTATAAGGGTCCTCTGTACGATTTTTTCCCTGTTTGGATGGTCAGATGTTGTCATGGGGTTTTCTCATTACTTGAAACTAATAGTAATTTTTTTAAAAGGAAAATGGTCATAGCCTTTGCTTCTTTCCTTCAAACACCACCCCCCCCCCCAAAAAAAAAAAAAAAAAAACCGAAACCCCCCCCCCCCCCCCAAAAAAAAAAAAAAAAAGCCCAAAACACGCACCCAAAGGTAACATACAGAAAGTAGAATAAAAATATATTTGATATAGTTCATAAGGAAGCCAGAAATCCACATGAGTACTATTAAGTAGGTGCAGTATATGTATTACACTAATATCTCAATAATTTTTTTTGAATAAAGTTGATCCGCAGATAATGGAATCATTGGAGTTGGAAGGATTCAGTCCGCTGCTTTGGGGGACGAGGGGGCCCTTTTCCCTCTTAAGAACAAATCACATATGAGGTAGAAAATATTCTACCTAAGCTTTATGTAGAGTGTGTGTATGAGGTGGTGGCTCATTTTACAAAATAAGCTATCAAGATATGACCATATGATGAAGCTCATCTTGCTAGTCACATCATAAAGTGCGGATTTTACCATTCTATCTCTTGGTAACTTATTTAACTAAATGAGCTGTCATCTTATACCTATCATTCCCTAAATTATACTAGTATTTTTATAAAACTTATATAGTTATCTTCTACGTACTTCGCTTGTCAAATGGTATATCCTGGTGAATTATTATGATTTTTTGTCACTTTTTTCTTTAAAATCATCATCATACTAAGTGTCTCTTGAATGTGTTTTTAATATGTTATCTCCTCTATTGTGCAACTTGTGTGTGTGTGCGTGATTTGATACATTGATTCTTTTGTAGTAGAACAAAAGCTAATTTTCCTATAGTTAAAAACTTCTAAGAGTATATACCTTTGATGTTCTCACTCAAGAAATCTAGTATATACGTACCTTTGATGTTTTCACTTAAGAAATCTATCTTTTTTTACTTATACAAAATTATGCATAAATATGGTTATACCTTTGATGTTTTCACTTAAGAAATCTATCTTTTTTTACTTATACAAAATTATGCATAAATATGGTTACAACTATGTTTATTGTAATAATTAGTGCTATCTTTTTTTACTTATACAAAATTATGCATAAATATGGTTACAACTATGTTTATTGTAATAATTAGTGTTTGTACTTTTCGGATGGCTAAAAGGAGAGTTCAACCATAAAACTTTTTATTGATCTTGTTCAATGCGAGTTTGGTGATGGACATTTCATTTTCTAAATTATAAGTCAGCGGTGATGGAATCTAGACATGTAATTTATGGGATGCATATCAATCTTCTGATGTGTTTTGCGTCCTCTATGTTTAGCTTTTTTTTAATCCATACACAAAAAAGAAAAAGAAGTCATGACAAAATCTATTCAATGAAGTTAGTGAGTGTCATATGTTATGAAATTTCTTCATGTATAATGATGTGACTCAATCTTAGATAACCATTGTCATAAGATTTCTCTGTTCTTTTTATTTATTTAGTTGAGATTAAGGTACATTATTGCCTTACAATAAATCCCTATACGTGGCAACGATACATATATTTCTCTATTTTGATATTAGTACATATATGATATATCTCATAAATTACACTAGTTTCGCTGTACAAGGGAACATATCTACTACTTCTAATTTAAAAGGAAAATCTTAAAATTACTGTTCATACTATAGTAAATACTATTCTTGATATAATGTCACTCATAATATTTTTAGTTATTACTCATGCTACAGCATATTTATCAACCTTAACCATACTGTTCAAGCAGTAATGATTCTCCCCCCTAAACACTGTTCATGCTATATTATAGTTTTTGAATCTTAAACATAATCTATATGCTACCTTGAATTTTATGGTACTTTATCCATTGTTCAAGCTTAAAGTGATATTTTTTAACCTTGAAAACATTATTCATATAATTTTTTTGTTCTTGCAAATGATGAAATTAATCTTTATCAAACATTTCACTAATATAAATCTTTCCTGGCTATATTATAAAATAATAATAAAACTTGCTAATTGGTGTATTATTTGTTAATTGGTTTGGAAATTCACTTTGTCAATAATAGTAAAAAAATTATCATTGAAGTTTTAAAATAGTTATATATAAAAACTAAAGACATATATAACTTGGTAAATAATATCCGCAGCAAAGTGTGGGCTTAATACTAGTTGTAAATAAAAGAAGACTTTTAGGGTTGAGTCAATAATCAATTAGATGGCTGAGTCTCCCTCCACCAAACTCCTCTGGCATCAAATACATTGACTACATATTTAATGCTCTTCCAATAATTTGGCCTTGTGTTTGAAATACTTTATTTCCTGTAGCGCTTCCTTTATTTTCTATAATTTTTTTCCGTTGGTAATATAATATGGTTTCTGTACTTAACCACTGAAAGCAGTTGAGACTTAAGAGCCCAATAAATTTTTTGGTAATTGAATATTAGTCCCTTATTCTTATTTGGCAAAAAGTCTCTCAAATCTCAATATTTACTGAAAAGTCCCTCAAATCTTCATCAATTCGTCTCTCTGGCTAGTGAAGTTATTAATTAGGGTGAAATTCAATTAGCTCAAATGGAAATGAGTGGAGTTCCCGTTATACCCCACCCATATTTAATACTATCATTTAAAATATCACCAACCCGTTTCATAACGGGTTTACACCAGTAACTCAAACCCACCAAGTTCTTTTTAAAGTTTAGAGCTTTCTTCAAACACAAATCAAAGTTATTCCAATGGTTAGATTTCCCTCTAGAACCCCTCCATTCCTCTTCATTTCCTCTAACTTTCAAAATAAAAAAGAAATATTTTTAATGGCACTTGGTTAATTTTACATGTTGTGAAAATACTTAATTCATTTACAGTTTGATATTTAACAAAGCTCCTAATAGAGGACGAATTGGCAAAAACAATGAACATTTAAGTGACTGTTTGGGGAATACTAAGATCTGAGGAATTTTTTGCAAGAAAAGTTGATTTTAGCGATTAGCCTATTTTTTTATTAAAGAAAGCAGTTGAGAGTGGATGCCTTCACTTTTCCTTAGCACACAAACAAATTGGGTTATTTCAATATTAGCCCCTCATATCTTCAATAATTCCAAATTAGTCCCCCCAGGTCATAGAAATTGCCATTAGGTCCCTCAAATCATCACATTGCTTACAATTGGGTCCCCCTAGTTAACATTAGTCTAGAGCTGAAGAAATATTCCTTTAAATCTAACTTTTAGTACTGATTTTCCTATTGTTAAAATCGTTTTAGTGATAAAAAGTAACCCCCAATCAATAACAGACATGTGTCTCATATTATGCGTAATCGAGCTGACTCTTCGCTTCAAGATAACCAATGGCCCAACTCAGACGACTCGACACGCCAACATCTCACGAGGGCGATTCAAAAGGCGTGACATGTCGACACCTAGCTAGGTTGATTTCTTGATCAACCTACTTGACCGACCATTCAGCTGATATCTCTCGAAGGCGACTCAAAAGGCGATACTTCTCGATCTTCCACCGGACGAGTAGAAAGGCGATGATTACCTCGAGCCTCGAGGCCCCTCTCGCGCTTTGACGGCTGATCAGCTCACAATAAATACCATTAAATGCATAATGAACATCATTATTTCTCTACCCTAATCGTCTTTATGACACATTGGACCATGTCATCACCGCACGCCCCCAATCACTTTACATTAAATGCCGAAGTGACATCTCATTCACTCGTCGACCGACATTTGTAAAGTGGATGCTGACTTGGCCACTAGCTCATACTCGGTCGGAGTTACCATCCTCCCTCTCTACTACCACTATAAATATGGTTACTGTTTTCGGCATAAAGGTAAGATCTTGATCTCTACCCATAGTGCTTAAGAACTTCTACAGTTTATTTACTTCTTCACTCGAGCAAATTACTGACTTGATCGTCGAAGGAACAACCGGAGAACCCAACTCTACCTTCTTACGATTTTCTACCTGTGCAAGGAAGAACAACATACCTCAGAACTGAACATTCAGAGGGTTAGAGGACCTCCGTCAACCAGATCACTTCTCTCATTGACTGTTTGATATTAGCCATCAACACCTGTTATATCCTAAAGTTTTAACGTTATGAAGTTGGATACATTTAGAATCCAACCCATTTAGACTCATTTGACCCTTTAAGAGCAACACAACCCCAACTCATTAAAAACTTTTTTTTTTCTCCAATGGCTCTCTTCTTCACTCTAACATATTTTAACGGCTCTTACCCCTCTCAACCCTATAAAAGCTTTAACATAAGGGCACTATTATAATTAACCATGTGGGGTTTTAAGGATTAACTTAACCGCACTTACCCAAATAGATGTTAACTTAGACAGAGGGATCTAATTGTAAGCAATGTCATGATTTGAGGGACCTAATAGGAATTTCCATGATTTGAGGGACTAATTTAGAAACAATGAAGATTTGAGGGGTTAATATTGAAATAACTCAAAAATAGTTGTTCCGGATATAATTTGGTTGACTCCCCTCGCGTGTTTGGTATATGTTTCAAATTTGTGATCTTTCCATCGCAAAATCACACATGTCATCAATCTTTTGAAATTACCCAAAGGCTAAATAGCACTTTAGTATCCTATTGTTTCACCACGTTGACACTTAAATATTCTAAATTATAAAAAATAACAGTTTGATGTCCTAAGTTGGAAAATAAAGTACTTTAATACCTCAAGTTGTAAAAAAATAACACTTAAATACCCTACCGTTTCACCACCTTTACAAAAAGTACTACCACGCCAATTTTTTGTAAATTAGAATATTAATAAAGTGCTACTTTTTATAATTTAAGGTATTCAAGCTGTAATGTTGGTGAAACAATAGGGTATTTAAGTGTCATTTAGCCATTATTCAACATGCATATATTTTAGAGGAAATATTCAACATGTATATAGTCCATGTAAATCTTTGTCGCTGCCAAAAATTTAGTGATCTATTAAGACCATCAAATATGTTAAACTAATCGTGTTAAGGACACGGTTCATAATGCAGCGCAGGTTCAGGAGACCTTTCTAACCTAAATTTGAGAGGTGATCTCAATTCCGTTAGAACCATTCAATTTGCGGATGACACAATCATCTTCTCTAAGGCTAACTCCTCTGATATGGTTACTCTCAAGACCATTCTCTCCATCTTTGCAAGCATTTCAGGGCTTTGTGCAAATCCTCAGAAAACTAACCTCTTCTATCTTGGCAAAATCCCTCATAAAGGCAACTCGTTGGCTGAGATACTCAACTGTTCTGTCGGTTCCCTCACTTTTTCTTACCTGAGACTTCTCCTGAAAAGAGGTTCTCTATCAAAAAGAGAGTGGCAACCTCTCCTAGAATCATTCAAAAAGAAGTCATCTTTATGGAAAAACAAAACTCTCTCCATTGGAGGTAGGTTAACTCTCCTGAACTCTGTCCTCTCCTCCATCCCTCTCTACTATATGTTATTCTTTAAGCTGCCGATATGGGTCATTAAGGCCATAGATAAAATCAGAAGAAATTTCCTCTGGAATGACAGTCTTACTCAAGATCTAAATGTCTTATCAACTGGGGGACAGTCTGTAAGTCTAAGGAAGAAGGAGGGCTTGGGGTGATTGATATCCCCTCTTTTAATTCAGCTCTCCTCTCCAAATGGATTTGGAAAATTTTCGACATAACCTCATTTCTCAGCAAAGTGTTTTTCTCCATTTATTCAAAAAATGGAGCAAATCCCTTTGCTCATCAACCAAAGATGTCATCTTCAAGATTTATTCAAGATCTATTCTCCATTCACTCCACCTTCTTTAACATTGTCAGATGGAATGTTGGAGATGGCAATACTGGCAGTTTTTGGCATGATAAATGGTCTTCAGCAAATACTCTTAGCAGCCTCTTCCCTATTGCATATAAGCTAGCCCTCTCAAAAAACTACAGCATTGGTTCGCAAGGTAGATTGCTCAATAATTCATGGAATTGACATCCCCTAATTAGAAGGGGTATTTCCCCTAATGAAAGGGCAAGCATTCTCCATCTTCACTCTTTCTTAGAGCATATTATTCCAGGTGGCCCATCTGAGCTGGACGACTTACGGTGGCCTCTTCATTCTTCGGGCATTTTCACTGTAAAATCCTTTTACTCATTTGTTACTTCAGGGGGTCTAAAATCCCAGTTCTTCAACACGATTTGGAAATCCAACATTTCCTTAAAGGTAAAAGTCCATCTCTGGATTATTTCTAAAAGGACGCTGAATACAAGAGATAATTTGATCAAAAAAGGATGGAACCGTGACCCAAGTTGTCCTTTCTGTCATCGGGAACAGAAACCCACGATCACTTATTTATACACTGCTCCTTTGCTCGCGATGTTTGGAACTCCCTTCTCCCCCTCTTTCCAGCTAACAGCTAGCCTACGACCATGGAAGAATTGTTGCTGCTTCACAAAGTTCCCAATATTTGCTCAGATGCTAAAGCTATATGGAAGATTCTGTTGCCATGTTTTTGTTGGTGGATCTGGTTCTGTAGAAATTCTCTAATTTTCAAGGATATTCAGCCTATCTCACTCCCAACTGCTTCTAATATTGCGAGATTTTCTATATTCTGGTCAGGTACAGAAGATGATAGGATGACTAGTGTTGGCCTTCTTGTTTTGATGATGATTTACAAACAATTTACTACTAATGTTGTTTGTCTAGTGCTTGTATTATCTATTCATTGTAGACAAACAACGTAGTTGGAGGTTGGATGGATTGCGCTTCAACGATGATATCCAAAGGAGGTTGGCGGAATGTCGGGTTGAAGCCTATACAATTCAAGTTAAAGATCAAGTTCAAGCTTCATCCGCACGTGTACCTAGAAGAGCTTATTGAAGATCAAGATCTAGCTTGGGTAATTTAGTTTAGGATTTATATTATGTGTGTTATATACTCTAAGCTCAATTATCTATACACACACATTTTATTAGTTTCCTTGTATATATATGTAGTCACATATATATACAACACAAGTTTTGGTTTTCATGTTTATAAATATGAAATTACATGTTTCATATTTATTATTATGATTTGGTTTATCTACATAGATATGAAACAAATATATTTTCATATACATACTCATAGGTTTCATTTTCTATTGTATTTGTGAAAATACTGTATTCTTAGTTTATAGACTTCAATATCAGTTTATACATGTTTTACTAAGTCTACAAAAAACATTTCACAAAGTTTCAAAAGTTGGTTTATGTCAAAACATCAAAATTCAAGTATCTCATATTTTCATGTTTTGGACTATTTTGTAAAATGATGATATTTTTCATTTGGGAAGTCCTTTTTCGAAACCAGTCGTTGTAGCATGTTTATTATCATGTCTACAATCATTCCCCAAAGTTTTACATTTTTTGGAATTTGTTTGATATTTTTAAACAGCTTTTTAAAATCAGCAAATCAGGTTTTTCAGCTGTGTCAGATTTCGGTCGACCGACCCGGTCGACCGATCAGTTGATCATTTCTCACTGGGCGACAGAGAGTCTGTCGTCGACGAAAAACTCCCATGCGGTGCCGCTACCGGTTGACCGACGAAGGTCCAGATACTCTTCTTCGTTGCTTTGCTCTCTGCCGATCGACGACAAAAATTTCGAGTCGACCGACAATATAGTCTCGTGCTTTTTAACGGTCATGCTTTCTCTGAGCTGTGCTGGGGTCTTTTGGTCATTTCGTTTTGGGGTTTTTGGCCTGACTTTGAGCTGGTATATATACCCGCATTGTGATGTCTTTTCAGTTAACCAGAAGTTTAATCAAGTTTAATAAAGTTTTTAACAAGGTTTAGTTTCGTGTTAAGTGGTTTTAAAAAGCTTTTAAGCAAATGAGAGTTTGTTTTGGGTGAATCAAAATTCCACCAACGAGGTGAGGAGTATTACTATGAAGTTTGACTTCCAACTTATCATCTACCATCTCTTCTTTACAAATGAGAAGTTTTCATAACTCAAACTCTAGCTTTACATTTATATATGATCTAGATTGATATCATTGTTCTTAAGCTAGATTATATTTGAGTTAGTGATTTGATCTTATTTACTCATTGCTACACACACAACCCACATTAGGCTTATTGATACTTTCATACATAGATAGTTGGGTGGTGAGAATTGTAACTTATGATTTGCTTTCATTGTTTTCATTCTATTGTAGAGAAACAAATTTATATATTCTTACATTGTGAGTGTTGCTAAGGTTTGCGGTGCAGCCTAGGAAACGAGTGTGAGAGTGAACGTTGAATCGGTGAGCGTTTGAAACCGCGATACTGTAGGTGTAAACGTTTGATTCGGGTGACGTAGAAAAACCCGCGTTGATAGCTGGATTTCTCCCGGAGTAGGGAGCGGAGACTAGGACGCGGACAGGTTCCAGAACTCGTGATCAATTGCTTGTTATGAAGTGTCTTTGGCAGTTCATGTCATTATATTATGTTCATATCTTATATCGCCATTGCATTAGGCTCATTCATCTATTCATCACTATTCTTGTTTAGATTATTCATCCTTGTGTTAGTTTATATATCCTTACATATATCATATTGTATATTATTATTGGCTAGGATATATTATCTTGTGTTGTTTAATATATCCTTGCATATATATATTATATATTACTATATATATATATATATATATAATATATATAATATAATATATATATATATATATATATATATATATATATATATATATATATTCATCATATAGGATATATCTCATTGTTCATATTGCTTATCCTAGCTTACATATCTTGTTATATTTCACACTTGCTAGGATAACTTGTTAATTAGTTTTAATTGGCATTTAATCGGATTAGATTAGCATAAGACCCTAATCACCCCCCCTCTAGGGTCCAACAACTAGGAGGCTTCGAAGGGCATCCCTCAATCTCGGCTTTCAGGAGCTAGCCAAGAAGAACGCCCCTGTTGATGCTGGGGGAAATTTCTCAAGCAACTAAGCACCTGCAACTCTAGTCCCTGTAGGAAGTAGAACCATTTTGTGAAGAAGCTCCCTTTTGGTTAGCTGCTAGCTGTGTCTAGCATAGTTCAGTCGTTAATCATAGTACTGTAGCTGTTACAATCCCCTCTCTGCAATGTTGTATTACTTTTTGGTGTTTTGTTTTCTCTAGCTGCAAGAAAGCAGTAGGTCGACGACAATGGTCCGCTCCCTACTCACTTCTCCCACTGTGTTTTCTCCACCTAGAGCTGATGTATATTCCTCTTCTGAAATTTTTTCAATATATTTAAATGAACAGGGCACCCCACCCTGTTTCTCAGGCTCAAAAAAAAGTGAACAGAAATTTTCTAGCGATAAGAATCTTTCATAAGATTTTAATCCAACGAATCCAAAGTAAATAAACTTTCTTTATTAAACAATATAAATAGGTATTTTGCTCCGAGGATCAAAGTCCTCCTCCGGGTCCATCGAAGGTTGAGTGAGTTTGTTCTCCACTTATCAGTCCCATGTTCGAATACTCCATAGATTTTATTGAAATCAGGATGAATTTGAGATGAGATCTAGTTGTTGGAAATATAACATACAACGCAATGAAAATAGAATGTCATGACTATTAATCAAAATTAATTAAAAACTAGAAGAATACTTAAAACACTTTTCGAATTTCTACAATAATCTATCCCGAGATCAATCCGAAATAGCTTCTTCAAGAGAAAAAACCTCCAATTGAAATCCACCCGTTACCGAAGAAGAGCAATACTGAGAGATATGTTCTCAAAGTTCTATTTCTATTCTATTCTTCATATTATCTTCATAAGATTTTCTGTATCTTCATAAGGCTACATATGAACTCTATATATAGGATTAGCCTAGTCTTAGAGATTTTGATTTTAAACAATTTATAATTGTTCAAAAACTCTATCCATAACAATTAAAGGTAGAATAGATTTGTTCAAAAACGTTATCCATAACAATTAAGAATAGAAATAGATTTGCATTGTATGTAAACCACTTCCAATGACATTAGTGAGAACAATTAGGTCTCATATTGAGAACCAATTATTAATCAAGTTAATAATTTTAATTTAACAATCAAATCCTTATCCGACCAACTGTTCATAGAAGCTCTTCCATAATATGAGATTAATTATTAATAAATAATATTTTACATTGAGTCCCCTTTAATATCATTTATTTTAGGCAACTCTTTTAAGCAGGACAACTCACATATTTACTCATGCCTAAATTGCAATTCTCATGAACATAAATAAAAATCATTTTGAAACATTAAAATATTTTATTTTTATAAAAAAGTAAATTAAAAAAAAATATTTTCAAAACCACGTGCCGGCAAGAATTTAATAACTTCATGGGAATGCATAATAAATTCACTCATCATAATGAGCATACTGGATCCTATCTAGATATCCATCATTTATCTAAATAAAATTTAGCAACCTAAATTTAGCAACCTAACGTTTCAGGTTGTGTAGTTCTTGCTAAACAAGCTTAACTATCACATTAAAGTATACTAAATTATCAAATAAAAAATGACAATATCATCAAGTCAAAAGGATCATGTAACAATTTGAAATCTTCATCTCCTAGGTGACTTGTCCTAGAGAATTCAAATATGGTCTAGTACTACACACATCACATTGCGTGCTTATGACATACACCCGTAGAATCCTCATTCCTGACGGTTGAGACCACCACCACATCTCACATATCAGTATCATGCATAATAGGACAAATTTTCAAAACCGACCCCTTTAGGGTTTTAATTGCAAAAAACGACCGGTTTTAAAAATATTTACAAAAACCGACCTGTTTTCAGCCAGGGGCTGAAAACAGGTCGGTTTTTTTAAATTTTTTTGGGAAACTTCACGGGAGTTCAACTCCCGTGAAGTTTTTCTCATAACAAAACTTCACGGGAGTTGAACTCGCGTGAAGTTTGGGAAAAAAATTTTCAAAAACCGACCCAGTTTCAACCAACTGGGTCGGTTTTTATAAATAAGAGTGAAATGGGTCGTTTTTTGCAATTAAAAATCCAAAGTGGTCGGTTTTGAAAATTTGTCCATGCATAATAACATGTTATAACAAAGTTATTGTTTGTTGGGAAAATTGAAAGAAGAAAATGGAGAATTAAATTTGTATTATTCTCTCTAACAGACTTAGAAAAAGAATGAGTTATAATTTTCTCAATGCAAATTTATCTCTAACTGGCTTAGAAAAAAAATATAATCTTCTCGATCGGTTTCCCGATTTACAAAAGAGAGAAGGATCGACAGAGACCCTTCCCTTTGTTTAACATGAGTTCTTCTTGGTGTCGATGGAATGTCTCCCTCGAGGTTCGTGTCGAGTTCGCTTTCCGTTAACGATCCGAATGCTTCACCTCGTGGAACACGATATCTTCCTCTTGGTTGACGTTGAGGAGAACTTGCGTGGCAGGTTTGAAAATAACTCTTAACGAGTTTAATAACTCAGTGTGAGTTTAAACTTTGTTAAAAGAGTTGATTTGAACCGAAAATCGGTTTATAACTCTTAACGAGTTAATGAACTCATAGCGAGTTGCAAACTCTATTAAAGAGTTGAATTGACTTAACCGAAAATCAGTTTATAGCCAAGATCTTACTCCAAAGCTTCAGAATCTCCAAGGATGATCGCTCAAGATTGCCGAAGCTCCAAGATAACCGAAGATCTCAAAAAGCCTCTGCCAAAGCCCCTCTTTTCAAGATCGCGATCATCTATTTTTTCTTTTTTTAGATCCAGCGGTGACCATCATCGGTGTTTGATGAGGATCAGCTATCTGCAGTAATTTTTAGACAGACTACATGTATCCTTTACTAGTTATAGATTAAGCACAAATTTAAAATTTTTTAAAGTTAGATCATATCTCCAAGCAAGTGACCATCACAGTGCATGATTTAACAAAATAAATTCTAATGATATATAATAATTATATAAATAATACCCAAATTATATGTGCAATAATTAAATTTATTAACATTACAATATTATTACATAATTTGTATCGGATGCTCAAGAGCATACTATTATTACTATTCCAGCACCAACTCCTAATAAGTTTCACTAGACCATTTTTTTTTAATTAAGAAAAGGGCATAAAAGCTACGTACATCTCTAATACTTTTTTGACAGTCCTTAAACCTCAATTTAACACCGGAATATTATTCCAAGTGTATTTTAGCCTCTTTCCGGTTCCGCACTCCACATCGAACAAATTAATCGTAGAGAGTCTCTTACCTTTTTATTCCGTTTTTTTTTTTTGATTTTTAAATATGTTCAACAAAACAGATGACAGAAAAATAAATAAATGTTGGAATTGGAATAGATCGGATAGCAGATCATAAATAATAATAATAATAATCATTTGCGTTTAAAAAATCGATCTGCAAAATGTAAATAGTCGATTGATATGTAGTTTATATTGTTAGGAAAGATAAATATGCACCAGCCTTTACTATGAAAGTTTCGACAGTGGAAGGTTTTATTTTCTACTGAAATTAACGGGCTTTCTTCTTCTTCTTTTTTTTCTCCCTTTCCCTTGTTTTAATAGAAAATGTCTTTCGCCTACGTTATACTATAGTATTCTCTCATGTGTTATCTAAACTGTTTGAAAGCCTGTTGTCTCGGATATTTTATAGTTAAAGTGATAAACATTAGAATTACCTTTTTATTTTCTTGGCTATAATAGACAAAAAGATTTTACTAATATATTTCGAAGTAAAAATTCTAGTATCTGCCTCAGAATATCCTCACCCTCGGGGATGGTTCTTATAAAATTTATATTCTATATTAAAGGTGTAAACCAGTCTACTCCTATAATATTGAATTGTAATTCCCAACGTGCAGATCACCTTTTTCTATTAGGTGTTTTGATAGAATCCTTGCTCCTTAGTCCTAGGGGATGGTTCTGATAGGATTTTCTTTCTATTAATGATGTAAATCAACCTACTCTTAGGGCCTGTTTGGTTCAATAGAGAGTAGGAATAGGATTAGGAATCCTATTTTATTTATGGATTCCAATCTAATCCATAAAAAATTTATAGACAAGTTTTAGTTTTATGGAATCTCATTTTTTTTGTATTCTATGTTTGTTTCACCCAAGGATTAGGAATAGGATTAGGAATTAGAATAAAAAAGAGGAGAGGTGTCAGAAATTCCACCCAATTCCTAGCAAATAGAGTGGATTTGGATTTCCTGAAATATACACTGTTTGAGTCACTTTATAGATTAGCAATTCTATAAAAAAAATTTGAACCAAACTCAGGATTATGATTCATTTGGAATATATTAATTACGAAAACGTCATTGTCAGGTCCAAATACCATTCCTATTCCATAAAATTGGTAAAACAAACAGGCCCTTATAGGCGATGATTCTAAAAGGATTTCTATTGTAAATTTTGGATATATATACATAGTGTTTTCTATAAGGCAAAATTGTCGAAAAAAGCCATATAGTTTCACCAACCTTGCAAATAAGCGACCTTATTTTAAAATCGAGCAAATAAATGCCCGGATATTTTCAGACCCTTCAGATAATACCCGAAGTTTTAAAACCGTGCAGTTAAATACCCTAAAGTTTTTAAAATGTTGAAAATTGATACCATCCGTTAGTTAGCCATTAGAATATTTTTTTGAAATATATCCATCCGAGCTGTCACGTGACATTTTACTACAGTTTTATACCCCTCATAAAGGTCATCCAAATTACAATACAACCATCCTTCGCCTTATTTGCTTGCTCAACTATAAAATGCGGACCGCTTATTTGCGAAGTTGGTGAAGCTACACGGAACCTTTTTGCAATTTAGCCTTTCTATATAATTTATTAAAAAAAAAGTTCCCCATAAGATAGAAATATCTCCCGCAGTGCGCATTGCACTGTTAAAAAAAAAAAGAGAAAAAAGAAAAAAATCAAATAGTTCATTCATCGCCTAACTGCTTTCGAATTCAAGTGTTACCACCACCACCAACCCATTCCCAACAAATACAATGATATATACGCTCACTCCACGCGACAAATTACGATTTCCCCCCTCTCCCCATAAACAAATGTCTAAATTAACAAAATGCAACCCCCTTCCTTTCTCCCACCAACCCAAATTCATCGCTCCTGCAACTACCCTCCCTTTCAAGACAACCCCCTTCCTTCGCCCCGCCACTCCCCTCTATATAAACGGCCCCACTCCATTTCCTCTCCACCTTACAAGCCATTATCGAAGGCCCCTAAAAAAAATCCTGCTATTTTTTAATTCCCAGAATTAAAAAAATAAACAGCAGGACAATGGCTCTCTGCGATACCATCCTCCTCCCCTGTCGCCCGACACAAATCCTTCCTAAAAATCAAGAAACCAGGCTCCCCTCCCCTCCCCTCACTCGCTCCTCCTCCCCGCCATTTCCCCTCGCGCCGCCGCTGCTCCGTCCGACCAATCTCCGCCGTACACTCGCGGAGCAATCTCCGGCGCCGGCTCAACCTCCGCGGGGGCCAGCTCCGGCGAAACCTGGCAGGTGGGATCTCAACAGCTGGAGGTCCAAGAAGGCTCTCCAGCTGCCGGAGTACCCCGATGCGGCGAAGCTCGAGGAGGTGCTGGAGACGATCGAGAGCTTTCCCCCGATCGTGTTCGCCGGCGAGGCGAGGCATTTGGAGGAGAAGCTGGGGGAGGCGGCGATGGGGAGGGCGTTCTTGCTGCAGGGAGGAGATTGTGCTGAGAGCTTCAAGGAGTTCAATGCGAATAATATTAGGGATACGTTCAGGATCCTGCTTCAGATGGGGGCTGTGCTTATGTTCGGTGGCCAGATGCCTGTGATCAAGGTGGGTGTTTTGTGTGAAAGGAATGAAAATTTGAAATTTTTTTCGATGCTGCATGCATAAAGTTGTCATCTTTTTGGAAGTTTGCAGAATTATGGTAAAATAAAATAAACATCTGATGTAACTTTGCCCTGGTTTTCCCCCCCTTCTAAACGACCATGAACTTTTTTGTTTAGAGAAATACCAGAAACTTTTTTGGTAAAAGGTTGCACCTTTGGTTAAAGTTGGCACCTTTGGCAAAAGTTGGCTCCATGTACCCTGGTTTTGTAATTTTGTGCGAGGACTTGGATTTTGTTAACTAGAGAAACATTGCTGTCACCTGGTACTAGCATGTTAGTTCACAGTACACACGTCTAAAATCAGGAACATGTATTTTCGGGTTAATTATCACAGATATGATTAACAAAACAATAATTTTCATTTATTCTTTATTAAAACTTCAATGGTGGGTTCTTCATATTTGAAAAGGAGAGTCCAAGCATATGATAGAAATTTAGTACATAACAAATGAAAAGTTTTCTAAACAAGCAAAAAATAAAATAAATCTTAGTTGATTAATTTCTAAATTTGTTTTGTTCTAGGTGGGGAGAATGGCAGGACAGTTTGCAAAGCCAAGATCAGACCCATTCGAGGTGAAGGATGGAGTCAAGTTACCAAGCTACCGAGGGGACAACGTGAATGGGGATGCCTTTAATGAGAAATCGAGGGTTCCAGACCCTGAGAGAATGATCAGGGCATACTGCCAGTCTGCTGCGACCCTCAACCTCCTCCGTGCCTTTGCCACTGGTGGATATGCTGCCATGCAGAGGGTCACCCAGTGGAACCTTGACTTTACTGAGCACAGCGAGCAGGGTGACAGGTAATACAACACCTCCACCGTCCTGCTATTCTTACAATGTTGAGTGTTCCATTTTCCCTTTAAAATTAGCAAAGTAAAACCTATCTCCGCTAGTTTGCTGCTGAGTACATCAAACTATCACTTGTGATTATTCTTCTGAAGTAATTTCCCCCCTTAAAATAACTCTTATGTTCTTTTATGCAAATTGGCAGTCAAGAAACAATTTATCAAAAATCCCATACTTTCTTACAAGATACGTTCAGAAATTTCAGTTTTCTTACATTATGAGGTTATGTAGAAAAGGAGAAAAGGACAAATTTCCTTCCCTAAACGGGCACAATTTTTGTATCACATTTTATTATATTCTGACAAATTTATCCGGAAATAACTTCCTGATAGCCCTCCAATTTGGTGTGTAATCCATCATTTGTTCATTGGTCATGGTAATTCAATTCATCACATATCTGAAGATTCTCAACCAAGTATGTACATCAGCCTCGTGTGTTTGCTCATTCCCATTCTGAACTAACTGCATGTTCTCTAGATTATCGATCGCAAATGATTGAAGGACAAGTGCTTTTACCAGCATGAAGGGGAAAAAGAGATGCCTACGGCTCTTCTCCGTATCATTAAGCAGTTGTTTCTTGATCAACTAGCTTGTTTTGGATGTTTCTTTATTTATTGCTTGCTCATTTTCTAGATTTCCTTTTTGCATTTTGTGTCTTTCTTCTTAACTTCAGTGAATGGAAACTGACATGGCTTGGGAGGCTAACTTTTTTGACAAAAGGGCTTTCATATCCACCTAGAAAGTCATATGAGCAGGTTTTACTTACTCTTTCTACAACAATATGTGAACAGGTACAGAGAACTGGCCCACCGTGTGGACGAGGCTTTGGGATTCATGACAGCAGCTGGGCTGACTGTAGAACACCCAATCATGACAACCACAGAGTTCTGGACATCTCATGAGTGCCTCCTCCTCCCCTATGAGCAGGCCCTCACCCGAGAGGACTCCACCACTGGCCTTCACTACGATTGCTCTGCCCACATGATTTGGGTAGGTGAGCGCACTCGTCAGCTAGACGGAGCCCATGTTGAGTTCCTCCGTGGTGTTGCCAATCCCCTCGGCATCAAGGTAAATTCACAAATAACTAGAGGACTTCTATGTGTCAAACGTAATTGTGTTGTTCGACTTTCTAACATTAATTGTTGTGCTTTTGATGGTTTTTTTTAGGTAAGCGACAAGATGAATCCAAAGGACCTTGTGAAACTGGTTGAGATCTTGAACCCTTCAAATAAACCAGGTAGAATCACTGTGATAGTTAGAATGGGTGCTGAGAACATGAGAGTGAAGCTTCCCCATTTGATTCGAGCTGTTCGTGGAGCTGGACAGATTGTTACTTGGGTCAGTGATCCAATGCATGGGAACACCATCAAGGCACCTTGTGGCCTCAAGACTCGCCCATTTGATGCTATTCTGGTACGATATACATTAATTTCACAATGTTTCGGCTTTCTTAGCTCGGTAGAACAGTATAACGGACCACATGTAGCTACTTAATATCCTGGGCCAAACATCAATAATTAATTAATACCTATGGCCACAGATTATTAATCGCTTCGTCTTGAAATTGAAGTACAGTTGGAAGTTGCTTTCCTGCTTGAAGGCTATTATTAGGTTTATATTTTATTATTAAAGTAGGTCTCAGTTTCGTTCTTAAAACAACATCTGTATGGTTTAATTGATTGCATATTTTGTGGATATTATTTAACAAATTACTGCTTCTAACTATTGCAGTACTAAATTTTGATGATTTTGCTCTTACGGAATCTAATTTGTTTTAAATTCTCAATTCCATGCGAACTTATTGTTTAAATGTTGCCTACAATTAATTCTTACTCTCTAGTGTATATGGAGCTGGAAGTACTATGGAACTACCATTTTCTTGTTATTTTTTTTTTTTTTTATTTGTCTTTTTTTTTTTTTTTCTTTTTCTGCTGAACGCGACCTTCATGTGTCAACTTCACATATGAAGTAAAGCGTTCAAATCATTTAAAGTCGCGCTGGCGTTACTATAAGCGCAAATTAAAAACAGTTAGTGTGATACATGTCTTGAATTGTCAGTATGATTCACATTTTGCAACTCAGTCATCTTCGCAGCGTTGCAGTGTGAAAGGGAAAGAAACCATATATGAATCTCCTGCAATTTATTTTTTTATTTTTATTTTTTGCTTTGTTTTTGTTAAGGAGCTATTTTCGAAGGAGTACTAGACCCTTTGGCTAATTAAAGAAAGATTGCAAAAGTTGGGTAGCAAATGATGGATGGACTTAAGTCAACAAAAGGCTTGATAATCTAATCCTTGAAAGTTCGGTAGATGTTTGGTGGCCTTTCATTTTCTACTCCAGACATTTGACTAGTATGAACTCTGCTCTTCAATTATAATCTTCAAACCTTTCCCAAGTAAATGCTGATAACCTTCGTCATATGATGCCCTAGTCTTCTTTACATTTTTGTTTCACCGGCATAATAAGACTGTAGGACCAAAACCCAAATTTATCACAGTGCAAACAAGTTTCAGTAGTTATTTGGGATCTCATTCATTTATCTATATGATCAATTCAGGCTGAGGTTCGAGCGTTCTTCGATGTCCACGATCAAGAAGGCAGCCACCCAGGAGGCGTTCATTTGGAGATGACAGGCCAAAATGTGACTGAGTGCATCGGTGGGTCCCGTACTGTCACCTTCGACGATCTCAGCTCTCGCTACCACACTCACTGTGACCCTCGTCTCAACGCATCTCAGTCTTTGGAGCTCTCCTTCATCATCGCTGAGAGGCTCAGAAAGAGGAGGATGGCGTCACCGCAGTCTCTTCTCGCTTCCCCTTTGCCTTCCCTGGGGCTCTGAGTGGACGTATACCGTGCTAATATTTATGTCATAATGTTTTCTTTTGTTTTTTTATTGTTTTTATTTTACTTTTAGACAAAATTATGATAATGCCGTTTGGTTGAGAATAAGCAGAAGGAGAGGGTATTGAATTTGTATTGAGTGAGAGAAAGGTGCGTCACTTGTGTAATGGACGAGTTTGCGTGGGTAACACCAATTGTTCTTTCAAGTTTTATCTTTGTAGTGATGATAAAACCTTTGTTAAATGGAAATTAAAGTAATTTATCTGAATTCACCTGGCCTGGTAAATTTCTCTCCTACTTCCCCAGCACAGATTACCCTATTGAAAATCCTTCGTACATATCACGACATAATATTGTCCCTTGAATTTGGACCGCACAAAAGAAATTCAACTAATCAAATCCAACAAGATAGAACTACCTTCTACAGGTGTGAATGGATTGGACACGCGTGTCGTCATACCTACATATACCTACATATATTTTCTTCCAAAGCATGGATACGAGTGTGAATACACGTCTAAATATTAAATTCAATATTCCTATTTAGTAAAAACGTGTAAACTCTACTGTAGATTGTACTCCGGTTATCTACCTCATATTTGCATTAGAAGTCTTGAAAATCTATTGAAAATTAATGGCAGCTGACCTACGATTACTCAAGAGTGTTTGGGATGTACATCAATTGCGTAGTCGCACCTACTTGTATATTCACATATTTTTGGATCTGCAAAACAGACGGATCTTGATGACTTTGCATTGATAATCTTACACACAGACAGCGTCTCTCTCTCTCTCTCTCTCTCTCTCTCTCTCTCTCTCTCTCTCTCTCTCTCCCCCCATTCAATTCGATTTATTTATGGGAAAAATGCTTCCAGCCCCCAAAAGCCAAGTGAACGTGCTTCCCACCCCCAAGACTTGGTCAATGGGCGTTTTACCCCTAAAAATAAAGAATCTGTTCTCTGAGCCCCCAAAACACAAAACCCAAGACATTAAAACATGTGAAGACCATAATACCCTTCTCTCTCTCTTTCTTTTTTTATTAAAATATGATGAGGATTATGTTATTATTTTTGTTTTCTCTCTCTCTTTATCATGATGTACCAAGAGGATAGTTGAAATGATTGATAGGGATTATTTTATTATTTTTGTTTTTTATTATTTTCGTTGTTTGTATTGGGATGTTGTTAAAGTTACGGGTTAATTGTTAAGGTTACGAGTTAATTGTTAATGTTACGAGTCAATTGTTAAGGTTAGTTACGGGTTAATTGTTAAGGTTACGAGTTAATTGTTAATGTTACGAGTCAATTGTTAAGGTTATGAATACTCTCTCTCTCTCTCTCTCTCTCTCTCTTTCTTTTTTTATTAAAATATGATGAGGGTTATTTTATTATTTTTATTTTTCTCTATCTCTTTATCATGATGTACCAAGAGGATATTTGAAATGATTGATGAGTATTATTTTATTATTTTCGTTTTTTATTATTTTGGTTGTTTGTATTGGGAGGTTGTTAAAGTCACGGGTTAATTGTTAAGGTTACGAGTTAATTGTTAATGTTACGGGTCAATTGTTAAGGTTATGAATCCTCTCTCTCTCTCTCTTTCTCTCTCTCTCTATCATGATGTTTCTTTGATGATATTGAAATGATTAAAGAGGATTATTATTTTATTATTTTTGTTTTTTATTCTTTTTGTATTTTTAGAATATTCGTTGTTAAGGATAATGGTTGGTTGTAAAGGTTATGCATTGATTGTTAAGGTTACGGGTTGGTTGTTAAGGTTAAGGGTTTGTTGTTAAGGTTATGAGTTTGTTGTGTAGGTTACGGATTTGTTGTTAAGGTTACGGGTTTAATTGTTAAGGTTACGTGTTTAATTGTTAAGGTTACGGATTTAATTATTAAGGTTACGTATTTAATTGTTAAGGTTACGGGTTTAATTGTTACGGTTACGGTTTATTAATTGTTAAGGTTACGGTTTAATTGTTAAGGTTACGGGTTTAATTGTTAAGGTTACGAGTTTAATTATTATGGTTACGGTTTTAATTGTTAAGGTTATGGGTTTAATTGTTAAGGTTACAGTTTAATTGTTAAGGTTACGGTTTAATTGTTAAGGTTACGGTTTAATTGTTAAGGTTATGGGTTTAATTGTTAAGATTATCGGTTTAATTGTTAATGTTACAATTTAATTGTTAAGGTTACGTGTTTAATTGTTAAGGTTACGAGGGAGAGAGAGAAGGGATCCATAACCTTAACAATTAAAACCGTAACCATAATAATTAAACCCGTAACCTTAACAATTAAACCGTAACCTTAACAATTAATAAACCGTAACCGTAACAATTAAACCCGTAACCTTAACAATTAAATACGTAACCTTAACAATTAAATCCGTAACCTTAACAACAAATCCGTAACCTACACAACAAATCCATAACCTTAACAACAAACCCTTAACCATAACAACCAACCCGTAACATTAACAATCAACAATCTCCCAATACAAACAACCAAAATAATAAAAAACGAAAATAATAAAATAATCCTCATCAATCATTTCAACTATCCTCTTGGTACATCATGATAAAGAGAGAGAGAAAACAAAAATAATAAAATAATCCTCATCATATTTTAATAAAAAAAGAAAGAGAGAGAGAGAGGATTCATAACCTTAACAATTGACCCGTAACATTAACAATTAACTCGTAACCTTAACAATTGACCCGTAACATTAATAACCTCCCAATACAAACAACGAAAATAATAAAAAACGAAAATAATAAAATAATCCCCATCAATCATTTCAACCATCCTCTTGGTACATCATGATAAAGAGAGAGAGAAAAACAAAAATAATAAAATAACCCTCATCATATTTTAATAAAAAAAGAAAGAGAGAGAAGGGTATTATGGTCTTCACATGTTTTAATGTCTTGGGTTTTGTGTTTTGGGGGCTCAGAGAACAAATTCTTTATTTTTAGGGGTAAAACGCCCATTGACCAAGTCTTGGGGGGTAGGAAGCACGTTCACTTGGCTTTTGGGGGCTAAAAGCATTTTTCCCTTTATTTATTTGTAGAGCTATTACTGGAATACACACATTTCCACTACTTCTCTAAGGCTGTGTTTGGTTTGAAGTAACATGAGGGAAATGAAAATGAAAAGGAAAAGGAAAGAAAAAGAAAAGAAAATGAAAGTGAAATGAGTTTTTTTTTTTTCTTATGTTTGGTTACTAAAGAAAATTAAAAGAAAATCTAGAGGAAAATAAACAATGTTATTTTCTTTATTATTTGAGGGTATTGGAGCAAACTCATTGAGGGTATGTAAGTGAAAAGTAGGAAAAACTATAGTGTGTATAAATGCAAATAAGCCATCAATTTATTCATAAACCTGCACTTATATTGGAAAGGTTAGCTTGAAATAACTTATGAAAATCGGGGACTTAGTAGCATGTTTAATGTTTCAGGGACTACTCTCGTAATAACTAAAAATGTGGAGGAGCTAATAGAAAGATGGCCGAAGAAAACTTTCATGTATGCGGACATTTATGACATGTGGGGCCCACATGGAATAGTGATTATAATTGTCTACATAAAGTCTGATGCATGCCCATTTAATCTTGTGGGCCCCCACGTGAAAATAAATCCTACATGCGTGGCCCTCCTCGCATCCTTCAGCTTCTTCTTCCCCGATAAAATTTTCGCTGGGTTCCAACGAGGAAAGGATCGTGAGAAAATTCAACCCACTTTCCTTCTTATTTTCTCCTGTTTTCATTTTCTTTTTGCTTTTCTTTTAAATCAAACAATGAAAAATGACTTTCTTTCCCACTTTCTTTTCCTTTCTTCCACTTTCATTCAAACCAAACACACCCAAACGAGCAATTAGTAGATTCCGTGGAAACTTATATTCTCAGACTATTCGATCTATTTGATTCAAAAGGCTTTTTTTTTTTAAGGCGAAATATAAGTTCAGATAGTTTTGGTCAATTGGGGCCGTAGCGCGCTACGCCTCAGAGCATCTAGTTGGCGTCTCATCCACAAGCATCAGCACATTTAATGAACCCGTTCTCGCTGAACAAAATGGCAGCAAATTTACTCTTCTCACCAAAACCGCAGGCCTACGCATGAGATGATGAGGCCATACAATATATAATAGCTCCATCGAGAGCGTTCCCACGGCTCACGTGTCAGCTCGGCAACCCACAAAACCAGCTAGCCAAAATTTAATTATTTGCCGATGATGAGAAGAGCAAATCCATTTTAGATCCAGTAGTTAACCTGTAGCAATCAATCAAGTCGCAGATGCTTCTGCGGCAATTAAACCCACCAAAAACCACCAGCTTATATCACATAGGTAGGTGAGCAGTAAACCATACTGCATTTTGCAAGTAACCATTTCATACACTCCAATAAGTCACAACAACCAAAGATTAGCGTTCTCTGGTAAGATTTCAAGCTAATTGATAAGAGAGGTACTTGTAGCAAGTATATCCCAATAAGTTTATTCTAGAGATTATCTACGTGGCCCTAAACTGGACCCTCCAAATTTCTAGTAGTAGGGCATATACCGCGGCATTGGCCTCCTAAATCTGGGAAATTTCCTGCATAAGACCGCAAAAGTCTATTACTTGCATGATCACAAGAAAACTGGAAGCAAGAAAGAATTAAAAAAAAAAGAATCAACGGCAAGAACAAACCCATAGCCAAAAGGAGAGTAATATGGCATAAATGGCCTCCTGAATCGAGATCCCATGTAAGGATTGAAGCGCCGTGGACGAAACTGCTTCAGTCCAGGAACGTTAGTTCTTTTTTGAGACACCTGTGGTTTAAAGAAAAGTTTAATAAAAAGGTTAACATTGGATGATTGCCTTTTAATTTGAATAGAGTAAATAGTAAAAGACATCCAAAAAAACTCACTTTCAGCTGGCGACCATGTAGCTCAGATTCATTCAATTGAAGAGCCTCCTGAACAGCTTCAACCTCGAGAAATTCAACATAAGCAAATCCCTTTGGCTGACCAAACTTGTCAGTGAGAATGGTAACCCTGTTCACAGTTCCACAAGCCTGGAAGTGCTGCTGTACTTCTTCAGGAGTGCATGAGTAATCAACCTGCAAATGCCATTGGAAAATACAACATTCAATTCGCATAGATTTAAGATACCATGTAACATAAAAGTACAAGTGTATTATATTTGCAAGGGGCAAAAAATTATGACAAGCAGCTTGATAGAAAATAACAACTAGAAACAAATGCAACATGCACGTAGATCTTAGATATCATGTCAATAGATGTGCTTGAAATGTATTATATCTGTAAGAGGGGGAAAAATCATGACAGGTAAAACTATCATCGATGTCACCTGCATCAAAGTGTTTCATCAGGTTTCTTCACAAAATTCTATGAATTTTTCCTGCATTGCCTGGCGCCAGCAACAATTTCCTGTTTTGGATCGCCTTTGTCAATTTCCACCTGATGTGAATGGATATGTAGTACAGTCCCTGATTTTTCAAACCTTAGTCCTTATATTCCCACTGTCCATGGATCAAATGTGCCAAGCTTGCTATGAAGGAACAATATGCGAGAGAACAGGAAGAATGCATAAGGATAGATGTATCACATCTTAGTCCTTATATTACCACTGTCCATGGATCAGATGTGCCAAGCTTGCTATGAAGGAACAATATGCAAGAGAACAGGAAGAATGCATAAGGATAGATATATCACATGCCTGGTATTAATATAAAGTTTGAATCCAAGGCCTAATTCACATATGGGCTCTACCATCTAAGATAATCATATGCAATGGATCAAGCTAAGTGGTCGTGAACAACAATGTAAATTAGGCAATATTTATATTAATACCAGGCAATCATACAGACAATATATGTTTAGATAGAAGGGATAAAACAGGAAGAATGCATAAGGATAGATATATCACATGCCTGGTATTAATATAAAGTTTGAATCCAAGGCCTTATTCACAAATGGGCTCTACCATCTAAGATAATCATATGCAATGGATCAAGCTAAGTGGTCATGAACAACAATGTAAATTAGGCAATCTTTATATTAATACCACATTACCACGCAATCATACAGACGATATATGTTTAGATAGAAGGATAAAACAGGAAGAATGCATAAGGATAGATATATCACATGCCTGGTATTAATATAAAGTTTGAATTCAAGGCCTTATTCACATATGAGGGACCCACAAGGGCAAAGTTCAAAAAGAGATCTAAAAAGTGTTATCTGAAGGGATAAAAGAGACGATATATGTTTAGATAGAAGGCAGGAAGTCAGTATATCCATCAATATACAAATCCTGATTAAAGCTGATCATACAGGCTCTTGCAAGAAAATTATTAAATCCTCATTAAAGCTTATTTTCCTACCCGGTTAAGAATAGACTATGTCTCATTAGGACCAGGACGACTAGGATGACTGAAAAAGGCTTTCAGAAGGGAACACTTAAAACCTGTCTAGCTCTCTTCAACTCCATTTTGTCGTAGCAGGCTGTGATTTACAAAAAGAAAAGTAGCCTAGCTAGTTAATATTGAAAAAGCTAATTAATTATTAGAAAACGTACCAGTTAGAAATAAATAGCTGGAATACAAATAAATACAAAAAATACTCATTTTAGAAGATCTAAATCATCTAGAAGCAGGAAGCTTATATATCAATTAATATAACATTAAAAAGAGAACCAGTTCTCGAAGAAAATCTAAAGAAGCAAGACTCGTATGAGTTCAGCTTGATTAATATTGAAATTTTGAAAAGCGAAGCTACCTTGCACCAATATTAAGTTGCCATGTCCAGTGAAAGGGGGTAAAATGCATATTAGACAAATTTATTCCTCTTGAAGGAACAGTTCTCGGAGTTTCAAAATCTAAAGAAGCAAGACTCATATGCTTGATTACTATTTAATTTAATTTGTGCAGAGCAAAACTACTGTACACCAATACTAAATTGTCATGTCCACTGAAACGGGTGAAATGCATATTAGACAAATTTATTCCTCTTACAGGAGCAACCTCTAGTTCTTTTGGGCATTAGGTCAACAGAATTAGCTCAGACTCAAATATTATTCACTCTTCACCAACCTACCTTATGCAGATACTCCCCTTCTCACAGTCCCCTCACCACCAAGCAGCAACGTGTCTCCAGCTAACAAGATGTGAAAAATATCACTTGGGAAAGGTTGAATGCAGTTCACAGTACATGAGAGGAGAAAGCAACATCATCTGTGAGCACCTTTCTGATTTAAATGGACTGATGTGCTCAAGACCAGTAAGGATTCAAACCTCTGTCCTTAACCGAACAAGTTGATTCCCTTCTAGAGAACCCACAAACTCAGGCA
Source organism: Asparagus officinalis (assembly GCF_001876935.1). Lineage (NCBI taxonomy): Eukaryota > Viridiplantae > Streptophyta > Magnoliopsida > Asparagales > Asparagaceae > Asparagus > Asparagus officinalis. The sequence continues at coordinate 5,807,179 of NC_033796.1, forward strand.
CAAAATAAAGAAAAAATGCAGAGTGATGCAGGACGATTAGAAGATTAGATTGCAATCAGGATTTAAATTGTTCAGCATTTTTATTTAAGTTGAGAGTTTTAGTTAGGTCTGAATTTGTTACTTGGTTAGGATTGAATGTTATTTTGTTATGAATTGTTTTTTGACATTATCTATTAGTTAATATTAGGAATTTAGGATTTTGTTTAAGTCCTATAAATTCGATTATACCTTTCATTTTAGAGGGAATAAGAATGTTTATCTGAGATACGCTGCATGTGAGTTGTAGCAAGAATTAGAGCATGTTTGAGAACTTTAGATTATAATCCATTTGAGATTATAATCTAAGTGGATTATAATCTTGAGTGTTTGGTAAATTCAATGGATTATAATCCATTTTACTAGTAGTGTTTGGCAAATGGATAGATTATAGTTGCCAAAATGACCAAAAAGGACAGAGTTGGTGGAATTTTATTAGATGAGACATTGAATATTGTGAAATCATGAGGGGTATACTTGTCTTTTACTTGGTCAAACCTCATGGTTAATAAGCCACCAAAAAATAAGCTAGCGTACCGTAGCTTATTTTTTTATGGTAACTTATTTTTTGATGGCTTATAAGCCAAAATAAGCTACTTACCAAACACCCCAAAGTGGTTTATATGCCACTTTGAAATAACCAAACATGCTCATAGACAAGCAAGTATTAGACGTGTGAGTTGTTTGGCATGTGAAGTGGTTGGGTGTGAAGCTCAATATTTGCATCTGTTTTACTTAAACGAGGAATGCATTTTCAGTATTTATCGTTTACTTTATTTTACTCAAATAACTATCACCAAGAAATCTCCATCCGTTCGATCCACATCAGAAGGTCTATAACTACGTGGCCAGAAGCTTCTACTTTTATGCGCAATAACCTACAATTACCAAAGAGTATCATGTCTGTGCTCAGTTTTAACTTTGTACTCAGTTTTAACTTTAAAAGGACAGAGCACATGGAGAAAAGGGGGATCTCAACCATTTCATTCTACTTCTATACAGTCACCTGTCTCAGCAATTGGCAACAATTTTTTTATGAGGAACGCTTTTCAAATACTGACATTTCACATGCCATCACCACTTTTCATTGTCATGTAGCTGTAAAATAGCAGCAGAAAGACTAGCATCCTCAAATTATCTTCACTATTTTGCTTTTTCCTCTATCATCTATCTTATACATCCCCTTCAACCCGATCAGCCAACATGGGAGAAGTAGATCATGTCAAGAACACGCCAGATAAACAACACTTAGAACAGCTAAAAAGTTGGTTTCCACAAAAGGAACAAACTGAACATATTTTAGCAAAGAGAGATGAATGATAATCATTGTACATATTTTATCAACCAATCCTCAGATGTGGACCTAGATTCTTTAGCCGTTCACGTGAATTCAAACTTCTACGAGGTGAAACATATAAATTCTTTTATGAAGCATTCAATTCATTCATCATGCAAAATACTGGAAAAACCTGCCCCTCCCTCCTCTCTCTAGATATGGACAAGAGCTCTAAGTTGCAACATAAATTCCCAACACATAGCCTCATGTTTTATAAATTTATTTCTGTAATGCTACTTCATTCTTAATCAACAATTTCTGAAAACAGATGTTCATAATGTTCAGATGTCAGTTTCCTAAGATGCCAGTTTCGTAGTAAATTAGTATTACATCCAGACAAAATTAGAACTTTAAAGTGCTAAACTGACTTGGGAGCATGGACACGACAAAGACATACTTTCTCGTTCATGTAAGTGTCTCATGCTCATTGCTCACAAGTGAAACACTTCACAGTAGCCCACCATACAGTGAATGTAGTGAGGTAGTACATTAAAAAAAACTTTCAGGGACTAAAAGAAGGCTCGATGGAACACAGGATTCAGCTTAAGAGCATCAAGTATAGGCCAATAACTTACATGAGAAAACATCTTGTCTCTAGGAATTAAATACTAAAGGTATGCATATACTATGCTAAGTTGCATGGAAATGGGTACATACTAAAGGTATGTATATACTATGCTAAGTTGCATGGAAATGGGTACATGTACTGTTATGGGTGCAGGTACGGGACACTGAAATTGTAAATGTACGGTACGGGGACACTGCTACATATACATATGAAATTGATAATTTACATGATATCATTATTGTTCTTCAGCTCATGTGTCCTTAGAATTAAAATTTCTAGCACATTTTGAGTGTCTTTTATTATGTTGATTATTATAAGTTGGAAACTGCTCGTTTTTGAGCTAGATACCCAGACGACCCTTCGGAATCATAGTTTTCAACTTGGATTTGGACTGATGAACCCAATCAATGACTAAAGAGTTTCAAGAAACAATGTGAAGTGTAGGATATATGTCCAAGAAGTGTATGACAAGTGTTCTAAACTAAAACATATATCATACAATTGAGTATATGGCTGAATAAATGTATGCGTATATCCAAGGAGTGTCCACGAAGTTTGGGTACAGATACGCGTCCGGTACGTGTTAGGTACGGGTACGGCTTCATGATAGAAGAACCCGACTAACATGTTACTGATGTGTATGAGCAGTAGTACTTGCTAAACATCACCAATGTGTCCAGAAAAATACGGTGCCAAAAGAAAATTAAAAAAAGTATCAAGGACAAAGTAAGAGATCATGGACCTCTCACCATAGGCTGTAAGGTAACTAGATACTCCATATGAAGTCCCACTTGAGCACCAAGGAAAGGACAATTCCCAAATTTCCACTTGTGTAACATCCCTCCCTCCAAGCTTCAGTCCAGGATCTCTCACAGCATAGAATATATTTTCCCGTAGCCTTGGCCAGATTCTTTTTATATTTCTCCACCCTTCTTTTGTACAATTTGTACTATAGTTTAATTTCTTTTTAATCTTCATATGCCCATTCTTTTATTTCTCCTCTTTTTTTCTCTTTCATTTCTCTCCTTCCCTCCATTTGATGTTTCTTTGTTCACTTTTTTGAATATTTTTCTTTTTCTTTTCTTTTGCTTTTCTTTTTTTCACTCTATTTTTTTTATTTTATAATAATTTTTTTATAGAATCAAGCTACTCTAAATACCGAAGCTTTCTGGAATACCAAGTATTCAGTATTGGTGAACTTGAAGACTGAAGAGTGACCCTGCGACATTTTAACACCTACAGTCAAAGGATGACTAAAAAATCTGATGCAACAAGTCATTCATGATTTAAAAAAATGAAAATCAAACACAAGTGTAATATAAGAATACATCAAATGTGAACAAACATATTAACGTCTTGATGGAAACCAAGTAGTGAGCAGAAATACAACATTGCAATTTTCATGCCTAAAGTGCAATTAAGTGAATTTTGAAATATGCAAAATAATCTGGACAGCTGGATATAACATCAGAGCAATGTTGAAAATAGCGTTAACGCATAGCGTAACGCTTACCTCCGGTTAGGTTACAATAGCGATAACGCATAGCGTAACGTAGGTTAAATAATTTATTATTATTTAAATAATTTATAGATATATAATATTTAACTGGATTCTGCACATAAATAATTTCGGCCAGATTAACAGAAATTTCAATTAAGTTAAACAGTAGATTAGACAACAATAAATAATTTCGGTTACTATATTATTCTTAAAAATCGAATTATTCTAAAAAAAACAGCTCACCCTAATTATTCTCAAAAAAACAGCCAGTGGTCCACCTCACCTCAGTCTAATTATTCTCAAAAAAAAAAAAAAAACCCGAAAAAAAAAATTGACCCGACCCCAATTAAGAGACCCCTCATCATTCACTGTAAAGGCCAGCTGTCCAGCTCACCCCAATTAAGAGTCCTCCTTCGTCAAATTTCTTGAAGATTTAGAAGAACTTTTCGATGAAATCGACAGGGAGACGGAGCCCTAAGTTCAGCGACCCCAAACTTTTCGATGAAGTTTGGCGACGACGAAGCCCTAAGTTCAGCGGCGACGAAGCCCGACGACGAAGCCCTAAATTCAGCGACGACGAAGCCCTAAGTTCGACGACGACGAAAGCCCTAAGCTCGGCTGGAGATGACGACGACGGTAAAGATCCAAGCGGGTGACGACGTTAAAGCTCCAGGCGGGCGATGACGGCAAAGATCCAGTGTTTTGCGGGTGACGACGAGGACCGGAGAAGAAGAGGAGGACCTAAGACGAAGACGAGGAATGAGGTTAGAATCTGGTTTAGGGTTTTGTTGAGTATGCAGTCGATCACAGTCGTCGGTTTTTTTTTAAAATAAACCGTAACCATTAACAAAATAACGTAGGTTAAGAAACGCTACGAATTAACGAGACGTAACGTACGCTACGACGAAAATAGCGTACGTTATTTGTTAACTGCGCTATTTCACAACGTTACATCGCGTCCCTCCACCGCCACGTTACGTTAACCGCTATTTTACGCTTCTTAACGCGTTTTTTTCAACATTGCATCAGAGTAACCAAAATATCAACATTCATAAAACTAACTTCAAGTCTTCAACATTCATGTTCTTTGGGAAGAACCATTGCATCAGTTGTGATCGGCATACCATAACTGACAAAAAATTCCACTTGATTGATTTTCACTGGAAATTAGTACAAGAAAGATTATTTCCCGAAGGAAAACAGCACTAGGTTAACAATGCAACAACGAAAACAGGCAAGCTGCAAGAATAGAGAAAATTAAGCTCTTGCAAACATTAAACATCCATTGCCAAGTGGACAGTAGATATGACCATGTGACTAAAATGCTAACAAACAACCTTAATAGAGCTCTCTAACGACAATTATTTTCATTCATAAACTTCAATTCTGAAATCTGCAATTGTATCAATTTGATTGCAGGTGAATTTTGAGTTTATTTCATTTTTATATAGGAATAAGCTTTCGCCAGTAATACTTTGTATGAGAAGTAAAATAATACGAAAACTAAATGTTCAAGCCGGTACCTAAGAATACTCTGCTATGTAGATAAACATAAAAGGTACGTTAACATGCTTTAAGCAAAGAGATATGACTGAAAATTTGAAAATTCACATAAATAGCTTCAAAGATAGAATATAACACAGTTTTAATTTGATGCAACAACATGGCCTTAAAAGAGATCTCATAAAACTCACATTGCCGACGAACACCGATCGAGAATCTACTTCCTCCTTGTTTGCTTGAGTTGCAGCTGCAGCAGGATCTGTGTACACAAAAAATGCAAAAAGGATTGAGATTAAATGAAGAAAATACAAATACATTTGGTCATTCAGCCTTTTCTTGGCCATTTGGATGTATACTGTCCCACAAAAACAAAATGTTATCTTCCTCTTTTCTAGAGACTTTCCAATCCTAAAGGAATTAGAAGGTCCTATGAATGATGAGTTATTGCCGGACATATTAGGTAGGTTAGTTAGCCAGCTGATTCAACTCTTAGGTATCATAGATTCATATTGTGGGCACCAAATAATAAAATGATGGAATCATGTTGACAACAGGCAGTAAAGATTTGCTATCTGCTTCTGGACTTTTGAGTTGTGGACCTGTGGTCAGGCGTCATTTTCCACTGGGAAAGGCTTGGATGACAATCAGGATATTATTTAAATATCTAAGGTGCAAAATTTTTTTGCACATCTATCAATACAATTTGCAACAAATTTAAAGAAAAACAAAAATAAGATAGAGATTTCTACCAAATTAACATGAAACAAAAGCAACAGAAACTTCAAAAAGAAATTCAATTGAAAATTTTAAGCAGATACTAGCAGACAAAAACAAAAACTAAGTCCAGGTCAACCATTTGAATATTTGTACAATATAAGACTATAGCAGCAGCTCCAATAACTTTTGATGCCAAAAAGTAAATTATGTTGAGAACCCCCTCTACGGGTCAATGTTGATTTTTAGAATATCATAAACTTTTACTTTTAATTGAAGGAACAGAGTAATAAATTATCCAATCTGACGAGAATATAGAAAAGACTATAACACACTCAACATAGGCACAACATGACAGTGCTATGCAAAGATGCCAACATGTAAGTGGCCAAATGTATGGACATATAAAATAAGAGAAAAAGCTAAAGTGACCTATCAATAATAATGAATACATAAAACACATTATTTGTAATAAAATTTTCTTATTGAAACTGTACGAGTTTCATGAAGCTATCGATCAAGGCAAAAAAACAAGTTACCTCTCCGACATGATTAAAATAATTGTTTCTACCATTTAAATATTTATTTACAAGTTACTGATCACAATTTTGAACATGTGCTTCACTGCAAAATTATAGGCTTGAAAGGGGATTATTATCTTACAGAAGAAAAATTGTACAACCTGAAATATTTAGTGAAATTAGAGACATACTCGCAAATCTGTAATAACATTTTAGGATTCCCTTCAAGCAGTCGAAGAAAAAATAAAGTGAGACAAAACCTGTTAACAAAAATATCAGAAAAGAAGTTCTTGCTCTCATAACTTGTTCTTTTGAGCTTGGAGAGCTACGACTCAAGTACCAATAATTTAAGTTGAGGGCACAGAAAGAAGAAAGGAGTGAATCTCTGAGATTGCGTTTTAATGCGCTTGATACTCTGAGGCTGCAATCATTTTAAGCCCTCAGAGAAAGGACCAACCCATTTATTGAAAAAGAGCTTGTGAACAGGCTCCTTATAGCTGACATCTGCCATTTTATTCATCTCGCCAACTCGTGAAGATCATAATTGAAAATTTTACTTGATATGTGATCCAATGCCGACCCCGGGCACATATCCCTTCCAAATGCGCCCAAATTAAATGTCTCTGCCTCATTGATGTCTATGTTACTAAATGTCTCGATCTTGCTCACAACACCCCAGGAAACATGACATCATATTAATCAATGACAACATTAGGGTTCTACAAGTGAAAGAGACAAAAGGTGATGCACGAGACAACTGACCAAGCTTTTTTCTAGTTTCATCATGCAAGTATAATAATTATGTAAAGAATGGAGATTAGATAGTCATAAGCCATGTAAGGCTAGCTAGATAGAATCCCTCCCTTTCAATAGAAAGTATCCACCATAAATAGCGCCAACTCTAGCTTCATCTACCACAATTCATTTCTACCACTTTTCTTCCAAAACTAACTCCAGCAATGATGGTGAGAAGGATCATAAGAATAAGCGGGAAGATGGTAATGGTGAGGAGGATAACAAGGTGTGGAACGATGAGGAGTGGAAGGATGAGGCACAGTACAAGAGCAAATTAGTTGATGACTAGATCAGAAATTGGATGGCAACAAAAAATAACTGATGTGTGTTTCTATATACTTCATTACAGCTACATATGGCACTTTTAACTGAATAAGAAGTAAAAATACACGATGACATATGGCACTTTTAACCGAATAAGAAGTAAAAATTCGCGTGACATATTTCACTTGCTTGTGTATTGAGTTTTGACCAAATAATGCAAGAAAAAAGCTGTCATCACAATTGTTTGATACATGTTTTACATGTTCAGAAACCTTCAAAACTTCAATACCGAAAATCTAAGACAATCCTTAGAAGGGAAGAACCATAAAAAATAAAAAGACTTTAGAAGGATCATCTCGGGACAGCATTAAGAATGCACTTTTGCCAATAGTTGTTTGGTTAAAATAAAAATATGGTACTAGGAAGCAAAATTACCAACCATAGAAGGGAATCCATAAATTTTGTTAAGTTACAATCCTACATTGCACTAACGCTTGACTCCACCGGACCATGAAACAGATGTGCTTTAACTATAGACTGTTTACGTTAAAAGATATCATAAAACAGCAACCTGAACACCATCCAAATAATCAAACAACAGAGAGAGTAAACTGTGAAAGGGATGTCAGGTAACCGTCTTAGCAGAAGATCAATTATTTTGTCAATTCACCACTGCATAATGAAAATTCAATCACAACTAACAATACAAATTTAACAAACTTAAACTAAGATAAACCTACATTACGCATCTCACTCGATTCCACAAATCCAACAACTCAAAAAGAACCTAATCATACAAAATTAAAAAGGTTGCAACCCTCACTCGACATCTATCTAAAATCAAATACAATTAAAAGAATAACCCTAAAAGCTGGACCAGTTCAAATCACAAGATAGCGTAATTGCACAGAACAAAACCTCAAATGAAAAGAAAGGGAGGATCTAATTTTACCCTAGTCGGCATTAAGATAAAGAAACCGAAACCATAGAAGAAGAAGAAGAAGAAGGAAAGTAGGGGGGATCGACCTGCAATGCCTCCCATCTCCTTCTCGACCTTGGCCTGCATCTCGCGGAGCGCTGCCGCCTCATCCTCCATCTCCTTCAGACGCTTCTTCATCTCATCCAGCTCCTGCAACTGGATCCGACACAATTAGGGCTAGGGTTTCGGATATCGAGGAAAGGGGGTGGATCAGAGTTAAGAGAGAGACCTTGACGGCGTCATCGTCGGTGCGGGTGGCCATGTCGACGTCGGCGTCCATGTCGGCCTCGACGGGGATCTCGCCGCTGGTCCGGTCTTATAACGCAAGCTTGGCCCGTGCGTTGAGCTCGTGCCTAAAGTTTTATGGGTCAGTTTGGATTTGGTCGAGGGGATTGATTTGATGGGTCCCATATAATGAGATGCTTAAACATCGTATAGTAGCTGTATGTATGAATAAACATGGTATAGAAACGTGTAAATTTCTCCCTGATGGAAAACGAGAATAATCTATTAAGAAAAGCCACTTTTTGTATTGAAAAAAAAAACTACTCGTAGGTTAGGGGCTGTTTGGTTGATTTCCTATAATCAAAGAAAATGAAATAGGATCCCGAAAATCATTAAAAGTTAATTTACATTCATTTTCATGAAATGAATTTTTTTAAAAAGCACTCATATCGTTCAATAATATGGTAGCAACTCATCCCATCTCATCTACTTTCTTACTTTTAACAATGAACCAAACATAATAAAAAAACCTATTATACAAAATAGATTTCTTTATTTTTCCAACGAAATAGGAGTTGATTTTCATCCATTTTCTCAAAAAAAAGTCATGAAATGAGTTTCTTTAAAAATGAGTCACATCATCCAATAATGTGGTGACAACTCATCTCATTTCTTATTTTTAAGAATGAACCAAACACAAGAAAAGAACATATTATATGAATTAGATTTCTTATAATTGATTTCCTTGTTTTTTTTAGCCAACAAAACAGGCTTAAAAAGTTATGAAATTAGTTTCTTTAAAAATCACTCACATCATCCAATAATATGGTAACAACTCATCTCATCTCATTTCTTTTCTTACTTTTAAGAAATGAACCAAACACAAGAAAAGAACCTATTATAGGAAATATGTTTCGTTTTCTTTGGTTTCCTTGTTTTTTTAGCCAACCAAACGGTTATTGTAAGTCGTATTTTTAGAATTCTCAACATGCTCTTATATCAGAGAAATCAATTGTAAATGCTCTCATAATCAGTTCAAAACTTAAACAAAAATGCCTTCACAATTTGACAAAATCAAAAGGAAGTGTTCACGCGGTTGGAAAAAAATCACAAAAATGCTCTTAAAATCCAAAAAAAATTATTTTATATCTATTTGACAACCCGATTACAACACTCCCCACATACTTTACATCATGTATACGTCGCATGCACCGGAGTACTAGTAATGATAACCTAAATAATTTATTTCTCAATTTGTAAGTATTGAGATCAGAGATCCTTCTTATTTAGAGCCCTGATTTTTTACGCGCCTCTTGTGATAGTGAATTACTTTACTCACACACAAATCTATTTGTGGACTAAGAGTTAGCATGACAACTATGAGCCCCGAACTTCGGTCTCACATCGGTAATTTATAGTAAAATTGTGTGGCTAAATTAGGTTAGCCCAATACTCAAGTGTAACATCGGCTAGCCGATTTTGCCAATGGATTGAGCCAAACAACACGTTACACTCGGTGGGTCCCATAGTTTGCACCGCTGGGCGAAATTAAACATGTTAGAAAGTGTTTTTTAATCGACAAAAGTTCAGAGTAGGACTAGCTATTTCTTTAGTTCAAATTTGACTTTTTAAATTAGTTTTGTTGTGAATCAGGAAGAGACGATCTACAACTAGATCAGAGTCAGTCTAAGAAAAACCTGATACGTTGTAGGCGAGATGGTAAAACACACACACACACACAAATGGCATAAACAGCAGAGTCTAATGCCCGTGGGCTTTATGCAATCATCGTCGGACTAACAATTAACTTGTTCCAGCTCGTAACCTATGTTGGAAGCACAATAGAAGAAGGGGAAAAAAAAAGGCGAAAAACGAAGTAATAAAGTAGATAAAATAAAAACAATTTGAGGGGCAATTGGGGAAAGAAATGCAAATGATGCATTTTCCCTTTCTATTTGTTTGGGTAACAAGTTAGATTTTTATCTACAGTGCTTGGGATGTTCGTCTTTCGAAAGGCCTGTGCTATTTACAACTGAGCCCAATTGCTCTTCGGTTCTAACTCTTGTGGGCCTAAACCCGGTACTTTGGGCCACAGTAAATACTCGTGTGGCTAAAAACCCAAAATAACTGCAATTAAGTCATATATTCACTCGAGAAATTTTAAAATAGTTACGATCTCATCCACTGATCCCGCCCCCAACAGCTCATTCGAAGCCTCTAGAACCTCGAGAACCGCTCGAACCTTCTGCTCCTTTCCCGCCCTCCAGAATCTTCCGCAACAAAATCTCATCTTCTTCTTCCCGAGCAAATCCACCCCCTCTCCCTCCTCCCTATAAAAGGCCACTCAGCCCCCGTCATTTTTGTCCGCAGAAGAAGAGAGTCAAAAAGAAAGAAGCCCTAATTCGATCTCCTCGCTGTAATCTCTGTTCTCTAATTTCGCAATGGCAGCCATGATCGCTAGCAGGAGGAGCGCTGCGATCGCGAAGCTTCTCGATAAGATGCTGGTCAATCCATCGCGAG